>NC_139511.1:69464913-69689399 GCF_008360975.1 Lichenostomus cassidix
ACATCCTGTGATGCCCCATATGCTGGAAAGCTTATCTTTATTTCCTGCTAAAACCGTCTATTCTGTAGATTATAATGCCATTTTCATTTCATTGTACACAAAGAAACTTTTCCCTTTCTCAGTAAATACATCTGTTCCTCTACTCCATGCAAACACTACTTTTAGTAGTTCAAGAAGTCTAATAAATTAGATTTGAGAAATACTTTTATTAATCACTTTACCTCTTTTTATGTGGTTTTTTTCTGTAAAGTGAAAAAAAAATTGGACTGTTAACATGGGGATTGAAGCCTTTTTCTACTTTGCAAGGGGAAAGTAATAGATAGCATAGTTCTGCTTCCACACTGCTTTCCACTGTTTAGTTAAAGGTATTATATCCATAATCACTGGCATCAAGCCTCAATTTTTCTCTGTGCCAAGGCAAATAAGATAATTTTTGATATAATGTTGAGGTTTTTTTTTTTTTTTTTTTAAAGGTTCATTTTCTTTGGATATTTGTGGGTACTTATCTGTGTATGAGACGACTGTTGGAAAACCAAGGTCAAGCTCTTCCACACATTGTAATGATGTTCATTTCCCTCATCCCATACAGGATTATAAAGAACACCCTGAGGTAAACATGTAACTACATTTAAATAATTATATGGTAACACTTCTGTATCTATACATGAAATTTTAGCAAAGGGTGAAACCTGTGAAAAGAATAAACATCAGGGAGTCATGGCAGAAAAAAACACAAAAAACATTACTACATATTTGATGCTTCAGAACTCAATTAGAAATAACTATTTTTCAGAGGAAGTGGGGGTATTTTTTGCTTCTTTTTTATTGTGTGTGTGTACTTTCCTAATCTTTGGGGATCTCAGATATACAACACATGAAATCTCTTAAATCTTAGCCCCAGCTCTGCATCATTTTTGAGAGGTCTAAAGTTGTGCAAAAAAAGAACCCCTAAATATGCACATATCCAAGCTCCTCTTCACTAAAGAGAAATGATTCTCATATCTCAAAGTGACAGCCATCTCTAGAAATCACAGTGACCTATTCATTAAAGACCCGAGTCCCATGTGCATGGTAGAATTCATTAAATGATGCTATTCTCTGAGCAAATGCTATATAACTCTGTCGTCTGACATTCATAAATATTTGTGTCGGGCAATTACCTGGTAAAACTTCAGTGCATTGAAGAAAAAATATTAAAATAAAGCCAATGTTTTTTTTGTTTATTTTGTTTTGTTTTTGTTTTTGGTTTGGCTTATGTTTTTTTTTTCAAGATTTGACTTCTGTCACTCAAGTTTAGAGCCCTGCTTCTTTTGCATGAAGAATGGGATAAGCTCTCTACATCAAAAATATCATCTTGGCCAAGGTCATTTAATTCCATTGAATCAGAGCCGAGACTTCAGTACACGGAGACGTTTATAGCCCGCTGTCATCCTGGCAAGTGACAGAAATAGGGGGTGGAGCAGGTGCCGAGCAGAATTGTCATATTTTCATAGCAAGGCCGGGGAGCTCTGAGATTTATGGATGCTCAATATACAACCGTGACGCCCCACAAGTGAATACACAAGTTGCAAATCTGTAAACAGCTACGGTGGGAATTTGCTAATCTCTGCCTGCTGTAGCTCATTCTGCACAGGTCCTCGAGCTTTGTAGAAGAAAGTTTTGACATTGTGCTCTGCAAAAACACACGCAGACTCTTGCCAGGTCTTGTCAGCAAGGACAGTAACACATTTTACTGAGTCTGCAAAGCTTATCATTGTTCCTAATGTCACGCTGTTGAGAACTGGAAAAGCAGAACTTATAAGGCCTTTCTTGAACAATTTCTAATTTTGAAAAACAAATATGTGGTTTTACTCATTATGTTGAATGCAGGTAAGCTGAAGCTCTAAATAAAACTGAGGCTACCAGCTGAACAGATAATAAACCTCTTGTAGCCAGTATCCAGGTATCCTGTTTAGTTTGGAACAGACATCTTTTGCTTTCTTTTTCAGTCCTCACCAACGATTAACTTTTATTTGTATTTTACAGGGAGCGATGGTCAGTGCCTCTCACTATGAATAGAAACATAAGAGTGAAGAAAAATTTGACTGAAACTTTAAAAAAGAAATCTGTCGTGTCTTAAAAGAAAGTATGATCACCTTCTCCACTCACAAATTAATATTCACAGGGCAAGGCCATTGATGAATGAGACTTATAAGTGAGAAGTTTCCTAAAAATGTGGCCATGACTACACAGAGTTAGGTGTTCTTTTTAGCACAACAGATTATAAAATGTTACAACATAATGTATCCTGGAGATTACAGGAGCTTCATCAACAGATTTAGAAGGGTAATTCCTTGGAAACTATGCCTGGAATCACTGCAACCCTTGAATCTTGAAAATTGACATCATTTCAGAAAAAGGTCTTCAAAATATTTTCAGAACATCTGTAAAGAAAAAAAAACCAAAAAAACCAAAAAAACCAAAACCAACCCCAAGACAACTTCATAGGTTTCCATCACTGAAATGCATCTATTAGCAGCTAAGGATAGCTCCCCAGTCCCTCAGTAGACACAGTGTTACTCAGCAGAATCAGAAAAAGACCAGGGGTATAGTTTCCAATAACTTTCCAACCTATGGGTGCAGCAGGATTGGAAGCTTCCTGATTGGAGCCCTTCTTTAGAGAGAAAAAACAAAGAGAAAACAGATGCTGTTTGGCTCCTGTTCTATCGCAGTAGAACCCAACCCAACTAATTTATGTGCCTTGCTTAGAACTCGCCTCGTGGATACCCTTGGTATCTCATTAATCCAAGGTATCTAGAGCTCCATAAATATCAAATGGAGGTGATGAAAGGAAAATGCCTTTGAAAACCATCACAGACTTTTTGTCTATCTATTGTAGCTCCTCCCTGACCACACTGACTGTGTAAGAGATGTTTTCCTTCACAGCATGATTCATTCAGTGCACAGGAAGTATTAGCCTTTCCCATCAGAGCTGTTGCTTTGAAGCTCAGCCACAATCTCCAGTTGCCATTCTCTGTCATTGAATGGGGGATGCTAATTCCATTTCTTTCACACTGAGCAGATCAGTCTCCAGACACTCCAATAAGTGTGTCAGGATTCAGAAGAGGGGGCAAAACAACTTTAGGTCTGGGCTGAATTTTAACTCTCACTGAGAAATTAATCAGTGTCTTGTGCCTGTGGTTTTAGGCTGGATTGCAGTGAAATTTCAAATCACTCATCATTTAAGATGTGAATTTTAGACAACATTAAAGCATCTACATCTGGGCAACCAAGGAACTCAGAAAGTGATTAGTGAAGCACCTGTGGATTTATAGATCTGCAGGTTAGGCACTAAAGAGAATGGACAGTCCAGATTGTTATTTGGGAGGTAGCTCTCATCTCAGTTAAAGTGGGGGACAAGAAAAAGAGGTAGCATCCTTAGTGTATGATGCTGTCTTTACATACAACACAGCTCCTTACATTTGGATTTTTATGGGTTAGCCATGGTTAAGAGTTTCAGAGTGAATAGATTTACATGTCCTACTTCAAATTCCTTGAGTGTCATCATTATGATTCTTTCAGAACTCTGCATGAAGGAAATTTCAAATGCAAATGTATTGTCATTTTGTTTTGAACCTTGGCCCTAAATGAGGGAAGCCACATCTCTAGATGAATTCTATATGTTTCACTCTGGGAAAAAACCTGACTTCCTATACTTGATAATATTTACTTTACAATATATTTTTTTAATATTATGGTATGTAATTGTATTTTAAAAGTATATTTTTATAATTTTTCTGGTGATTCATACACCTCTTACCCTTTGAATAAAATTCAGAGCTTTTCTGAATTGGTGATGTTTGTTGATTTCTATCTAAAGCATATATGTTCTCATGGAGTAAAACATGCTTTATTATACTGATGAACAAGTTATTCATTTGACCCTCAAAGAGAAAACTACCTTGAAAATACACCTTTGAAATATGCAGCAATTTGGTCGAAAAATACTCTGATGATACTTTCATGGCTGCAATTCATCTTTTTTTTTCCTCTTCTCTATTTTAAAACATATTGCCAGATTTATTTGCTATAGTATTAAGTTTCAAAGCCTAACCATTTCTAGCCCAGCACTTCTAATGTGATTCAGTCCTTTGACTCAAAAGTCTCATTCTCAGATATTAAATCAACATGTGCCTTTATGACTCAACATTTATCTGTGGGATGATGATTGAATTCATAATTTAGAGAGGCATCTGTATAAATAGATCCTTACTAATAACTGTGAAAGGTAATCTTGCCATGTTCCTTTTTGTACAAAGGGGAAAAAATTAAATCAAGAAAGAAGATCCTTTAAAAACTGTTATTCATAGAGTTGTTCTTCATATGGATACACCTCAAAAGCTCTCTCCCTCCACACAAACACACACAACTGCATTTGTGTGAAACTTCTGCACATGTCACTTTGTATACCTTACATATAAAAGTAATTTTAAAAAGTTTTAAGTCTCCTTTGTATTTCAGCAGTCATGTAAAGAAATAAGCCCCAGAGGGACTTACTATAAATGAGAGCTTATAGTTTAAGTGTTATTAATTAAGTCATTCTTCAACCAGGTTGTACTTGGAGCTACTCATACTATGCATATGTGAACAGACTCTGTGTTAAAATCCACATCAGTAACTACATCCTGAATTAATTTCTCATACTTTATAAATGGAGGAAGAAACTGCTAGATATTTCTGGCTTTGCCTTTTTCTCATTTCCTTTCTTGCATTCCTTCTCAGAAACCCAAAGCTGACATTGTTTTTATTCATCATGAGTTGTTTTTTTTTTTAAATTGTGAGTCATTCTGCAGTACTGTGCATATTGCACAATTGCCAGAAAAGACAAGGAATTGGGCATGTCTTCCCATCTCGTGTTGCAATGCATCCTTAGGAAGTGCCTCTGTGATGGCTATTATGGCTTCCATGTTCCATTTTGCAGCTGCCACTTTTGATGTTTTCACTTCACATCTTCCCATTCCTTTCTTCACCATAAAAGGGGGAGTTACTGTTTTTAATTATTTCCATGAGAATTCAAGACTGACAGTGAAAGTGAACCTGTCTTTGCAAACACAGAGCCAGTAACAACGTGTAGGAATGAAAAAGAGAATTACTTGAGTTAAGATTCAGGACACATGAGACTGAGATCTCATGGGAGTTAAAATTGGGTTTTAGCTTACAATAAGTTCAAAAGAAGAAAGATGAAACTCCAGCAAAAATTATCCTAAAAATGTCTGCCATATGCTGCAAAATTTTGAACAGTTTTTCTCTTTTTGAAAGATACCTGCAACATAATTTCTGTGCAGACTCACTAGCTGCATCTAAAGGGTTTGGGGATTACCCAGCTGCATGGTCAAAGGATTACATCTGAAAAAAGGCCGTACCAGATTTACTTCAGTCTGCCTCTGAAATTTATATATTCAGCAGAGCCAGTGCTGGAAACTCCTTCTGAGAAAAGATGAATGCCAGCAACATGCATACAGATTTAAAGTGCATTTACCATTTTACCCCTTAGATTACCACTTTAGGAAGAGATCTGATTTGTGGATATCTGCTCTGCTTCAATGGTACCATTGATTTACCAGGAAACATTGCTTCATCTCGAAGCTTTGATTTGGTTCTGGGTTGAGGCACCTCAGGCTTTGGTCAGAAGGCACCAAAAGATATTCCAGACATTTTTCTCTTTGTCTCCACTTTGCACCCCAGCATAAGGATTTCTATCTCTATGAATAACATTTCCAGCATAAATGGAAGGAGAGTTTCATGCTCCAGCATTAAGTCTGAAAATGAGAGGAAGCAAACCAACATCGATAAACACTGACTGTAAAATGCCCTAAGCAGAGAGCAAGGAGGAGGGAAAATATGGAGTGGGTAGAAATGTGATTCATTTTAAAACTTAATTTAATAAATTGTGCTAAAGATGCTGAAAAATGCATTTAGCTCTCAACCTCCAGGACCGTACATTGTGAACTAGCATCTAGCCATAATGGGGTTTCTGCTTCATCAGCTGCAATAATTATTTTTCTTGATTTGCCTTGGTCATTTTATATAACAATTTCTCAGTGTGTATATGTATGTGTGCATGGGCTTTTGTGTGCATTTCTTTTGATTCCTTTTCCTCACTTATTTTTCTTTTCTATCAAAAACCAAACAAATTCAAAACAAAACACACCAAGAACGGACATTAAAGATGATTTAAGACGCATTTTGGTGACTGACACTGTAAATATTTCTTATGAGGAAGCACAGCCTCCTGGTCAGTGCTCACTGCAGACCCTTTTTCTAGACATTTTACAGAGAATGAGGGTGGCATGGAGCTCAAGGTCCAAGGCCTGCTTGCTCCTCAATATGGCAGTTAAAGTATAATGCTTCACCTTCCACTGCAGATAGCTTACCTGCCATCATTGTGCAAGGTTTAAACAAGGCCTCAGGGTCCTTAACACTTCTCAGCAGACTTCAGTCTTGGATTTTCATACTTGGGACATTAAAGGCATGTTGTGTCAAGCACTTAAAATCATCAGCTTATTTTTTCTTTTTTTTCACTTGATTTGCTCAAGAACTGGGTGACATTGTTGGTTGAGAAGTGGCTCTCAGTTTTCCCTTCTCCCTGTCCAGAATCTCAATAAGACCTTTTGCTCCATTTGAATGCTGGTCGTGTTCCACACATCTCAGATTTTTTACTTTCTCCAACAAGACACACTAGTGCACACGGTCTTGAGAATGTGTGGGTATGTATGCATTAAAAAAAAAACCAAAACCCTAAACGACACAAAACCACAACCTAACAACACACTGATTTGGATCACGCTGTGATGTGTGTTTATATCTTTTTGATCTGTATTTTCTTTTATTAACCATCCCCTTGCCCTGTATCTGAGAGTGTTAGCTACTGTTTCTCAATTACACCCACTGGTAAAACCTGCCCTGCGGGGTTTCTCACAGCAGTTGCCCTTCTAGCATCAGCTCAGCAGATGAAAAGCAGATGGAAAATTCCAGGGGTTCAGGTCTGAATGTTTCAATCATAAGTTAGCATAACATGGACTGGTGAGAGCTGTGTTTTGAGTCTGCTATGCAAAATTACACAGCTGCACTCTGGTGAAGCTGTTTGCATGGGAGGCTTAGCTCTGGAAAGTAGGAACAACAAATAGAGGATTCAGGGAAGTCACACTGAAAGAAAGAGCAAAAATAAAAAAAGGAAAAGGTGAGTACTGGGAATATGAGTAACAGAGAGAGTTTGCCTCAGCCAGGGGTCTTCTAGACCAGGTTTGCTTATGTTGGGGGAGGAACCATACCAATAAATGGATATCCTTTAGGTAAGGCACTTACATTCAAGGAGAATGAGCGTACGAGAGAAGAAGACACAGCCCATTTAAGCATCATCCTGAATCATCAGCTTTGCTCTCTCCCCCATTACATTTCCTCTTCACTGAGTTCAAGGGAAGTCTAGAGTTCCTGAACTAGATATCTCTGTAGGTGCTTTGAAAAAGCAAACTGGTTTCATTTTCAATCAGTCATCAAAGCACATAAAAAGAGTCCCTGGACAGTGGATAGGAGGTGGCCTGAGTTCGAAATCAATCGCTGAACAGGCTTAAGAGTTCTGTTAAGTCTTCTTTTACATCTTGGAGTCAAATTTGGACCACTCATCTCCTCCAAAATTAAGACCTTTGACAATTTTTTATCCAAACTGAAGACTGATGCTTATGAAGACCTCAAATTACCTCCCACACATGTTCCTCATTCCTATTAATTTTATTTATGTATTTAAATCGTTGCTCACTGGGATACTCTCATCAGATGCACATTTTGCTTTTGGGAGAGTTCCCAGGGGAGAGGCAGTCAGAGAGTATTACCAGAGCCTTCTTCAACACAACACAAACAATATCCTGCAGCATAACTCAATCTAAGCTAGCAGGCAGCTGCACAGAACAGTCCCCCTATCAATTCATTTTAATAATAATACTTAGCACGTACAAAATATGTTTCAACTTCAAAACACTTTCCGAACAGAGAGGGCTAAACTGGGTCTGCCCCGGTGTGGTTGTATTTGACAGAAGGATGGTGAAAAAAACTGTGTTGCAAACACTATTCTGCAACTCTCTTGTCTTCCTTTTTCTCCACCCAGACTCAAAGTGATTTCACGCATCTTTTTTCTATTTTGTTGGACAATATGCAGGCATTTTGACAACTCACTGCTGTGATGTGTTCAAGGGGGTTATAGTCAAAGCCTGAGCAGTGACTTCTTGCACCTGAATAATGTGTAGATTAAACTATCCCCCCTGTTTTTTTCTTGTTCAAGATCAGAAAAATACTAAAAATGCTACCAGCCTACTGCTGGAGTGACGTGGTGTTGCAAAATTCACCGTTTCTTTTCCATTTGTTCCTAGTTTCTGATTTTGTTTTCCATGTAAGGATGCCAATACACTACACCATGCTTTTGTGGATTTAATGGAACAGCATAAGAAATTTGTTTCCTTTCCACCCTCTGCTTTTTCCTGCCCCATTTCATGTCAAATCAACTTCAAATGATCTAGCTAGAACGGGTCCTAATGTCAGAAACCACTTCTATTTCCTTTGATGTATTGCTCCCAAAACAGGTCTCACTGCACCTGCTGGACAAAAACATGCTGTGGAGAGGATGGAGTATTTCTAATGCAATACCTGCTAAAGCCATGTTCATTAATGCTTCAATTTTCCTCTTATTGTGAAACGTGACTCATAATACATCCACATATTAATAGCAAACCCATTGACTGCTAAGAGGATGATATTGTAGGGGGCTATTTAATATCACATGAAAAGTCTCAGCCATGTGTATAAAAAAAATATATAAATTTATCTCTCTTAGAGGATGTTCTGGGGCTGTATGAGCTCTTGACATTGCTGTGCACCAGGTGCCAGTTGGGGGTTCACTCATCTTTATATCAAGTACTGACACAAGTCAGCTTCTAAAAAAAGGCCCTATAAGAGAGCCACAGACAACAGTTGCTCCATTCTTGCACAATGAGTAAAATTAGTTTCAGCTTAAAAACAGCAAAAAAAAAAAAAAAAAGCTGCTATGCTTCCAGTATCTTTCTCTCCCTCTCTTTTCTCTTGCTTTTTCTTTTTTTAAATTTATTTTTTATGGACAAAAAGCACATAAAGAAAAATGCACTGTAGATCAGTTGCAATCATTTTGTCATTGCTGAAGGATATTATTATCAAAAGAACCATTTATGGAAGAGAATATATGATCCATATATTCATAAAATTTGTTCAAATTGGTTTAATGTTCTCAACAATATATCACACAGATTTTTCCCTGTTAATCATATGTTTCTTGAAAACAGGACACATATATCTTTTTATTTTATCATACCCTTTGTTTAGTTTGTATATTTTAAATATATGCTGACAAGATAATTTAACTTATTGTACCATTTTGGAATATTAAATAATGAGGATTTTTATTATATCTATATCTTCTGGACTTGCTTTTGATCATTTAAAATCTAACAAGAATCTTAAAAGCATGCATTTCTGTAACACTGACTTTCAAATTGTAACATCAAACTGTTTCCAATAGTTTTTATATTCATGCTCTCACTGGGGAGATGCTATATTTTGTCAATGATTATTTATGTGTACAAATCTAATTCTGGACCCTTCTTTAAATTTAAACCATTCAATCCATAGTAAAAGAACGTAAAATATGTTTTTCAAAACCATCATAATCCTTAAAGCAGCACTGGTTTGGGAAAAAAAAAGCTGGCATTTGAAAAAACAACAACAACAACAAAATACCCAAAAAAAACCCCAAAAATAAAACAACTTTATGAGGTTTTGACATTCTTGTTTTTTAAGTTCTTTCTGTTCCAATATTTACATATTTTTTTTTACATAATTTTGAGAACTGTGTTGTGACTCCTGCCTCTAAATATTTATAAAGTAGAAGAATTTATTGCAAGTGTGATCATACTGTGAGATGTACAGAGGAGACTTCTACAAATGCTTCTCCTTCTACAAATATTTCTTAGTGGCTTCATGTGAGTTATTACATTGTTTACACACAATTTTTTATGACATTTATTTTTAATTGGAACTTGATTACTATAATCACAACAGAGCATGAGGATTGCTAAGAGTTTCATCAGAACAAAACTTTCTTGGATCACACAGAGAAACAGCATATGAACCACACATTCCAGGTGGCAAAATCTCTAGGATAAAGGAAGAATATAGAATTATGTCCCACTTCTTTCATTAAAATTTGCTACTGGGTAGTTGTATATTTCCTCAGTGAACCTGTATTTTTGATCACTTAGTGGTATTCATTACTTTAAATTTGAAACACAGATTTTGATGCAAGGCTGGATGTTTTACAAAATGGTAAGTAGCATTTTACTTTGTAAAACTAAAATTTAATCTAATTTAATCTAGAGTGATTTTCTGAATATTTTTTCCTGGATCCTTTATGGTCCCATAATGTTCTTTTATCTTGGGTCACTGTTGATTTCCCACTCTTGGCTTCCCATATTTTTGGTTGCCTTGTTTACTCCTTACTTGGATTATTTGGGGAAGACTTTTGTATCTCTACATAACATAACACAGAAGGTAATAAACTGAAAGTAGTTTTAATACTTACTTCAAATAACTTAAGGAAATTTCCATTAGCTTCAACCTGGGAGGTTTTCACAAATGAGGGATGTGTTGCAAACACTTTGACTTAATGGTTTTGACTAACTTTTGGTCTGTACACCCTAACTTTAAGAACCTACAGGATGGCAACCTTTCTTAAAAGTTGTGACTCTAACAGCCAAGTTGTTACAGTCATCCAAACCATCTCAAGGGTATGAGCAAAAGTTTAAATGAATAAATTCTAGAAAATATCAAAGAAATATAAATTCAAATTTCTAGTTAGCATGTCTTCACATCAAACTGCTCCTAACTGCTTTAGAAAGCTTTAGTTTTTCAGGGTAGGACAGTAATAACATAGCTCATTAAATGCTCACATTAATTCACTCCACCACCCTATGCCCCCGTCATATAGAGTTCAAATTTGCTCAAAAGTTAGTTGCTTTCAAAATAAGTCATCATCCTATTGGGATCTGAAGTGTGCTCACCCCCACCCCACCCCCCAGGGGCTCTATGGCCATTGCATTTAATTTAATTTAGGGAAAATCTGAATTGAATCTTGTCATACTTCCCCCGGGGAAAATGTGCTTCACAAATGAAGTGCTGCAAACAAAAAAGGAGCACAGGCAAGCTTAAGAGCTGTGAATGTTCCCAGACATTCATTTGCATACCTCCTCTCCTTCTCAGTGGGCACTTGAAACGGCACTTTTTATTTGTCCTGAAACTAGCTGTTCCTCATTAAGCATTGGGGGTGCCTAGTGCATTTTGGGCAGGTTGTTTTTGAAGACACCTTCTTGGATTTTTCATTTTCTTTTCCCCCCTCTTTTCTTGTCCTTGAAAAATAACAAATAAAATTTTATTACATAATAGTTCTCTAGACATTGATAGCTCAGTTAATGAGGATTTGTAGTATTGAGGATGGATGAGTTGGGGAAGAGTAGCAGATGAGGTCACCAGACTTGTGACCTGGATTTATTAGGTTCTATCTTGAGACCTGGTTTAGTTCCACGAATTTCTGGATTTTGTGGTAAGCCATAGTGAAACTCTTCAGGACTCAAAGTAACCATAAAGGTGAAGATATTTTGGGCTCTTTGACTGTGGAGTTAACAATGTACTTTTTACTGATTAACCCAGTTATTGTTTGTTGCCTACTTGAATTAACATGGGTCATCAGCTGCCAAAATATGCTGTAATTCCATCTGACCTGGGTGAAAAACCTCCCTTGCTTACTTACATTGTAAAGTAATTCCTTGAGGTTCAGCTTATGCAGCTGGCAGAGTTGTGCCAAAACAGCAAAAACATTATACCTTTCTGTTCTCTGTTTGCACAGTTTATATTTCTTTCTGCTTTGCCACACAAAGATAGTTACACTTCACCTTAAAAGAGCTGCAAAGGTGCAGGCATATAGGAAAATATGTGGAGGACACCTTTCCACGGCTGATTTCAGAGACTGTGTACGTAAGACTGAGACTAGGTTATAATACAAGAGTTTATAACTAAAAAGAAAATCAACAGAGAACACAAAACCCCACACTCTTCAGCAAAACCATTTCATCCACTGGATAATTTTTATTTCCTCTTTCCTTAAAGAATGACCAAAAAAAAAAACAAAAAAAAACCAAAACCACAAAAGTCCTTTCAATTAAAAACTCACCATTTTATTGCTTCTCTATGTTATTTTGGCCTAACTTTATCCCACCTCAATACTGATATTTAGAAACTAGGGGCATAGCTTAACTAGGCGCCTGGATGCTGTCATTGTCAATGAAGAGTTCTAGTACACCCATACTTTTAATTTCTTCTTTTTCTTATTTCTTCACGAAAATATTGCATGTCAAGAGAGAAAAAAATAGTGAAAAAAGAAAACCATGTCATTTCAGGTTTCATTGTCTTATGTGTCGTCTTGTTAAAGTGCAGCATTTGGCTAAGACTTTCTTGTCAACTTACAATTCAATGTAAAGTGACAACTGCAGCCAGACATGGTGTGAGTTCTAAAAGGATGTGTCCATCAACAGAGCTTTAAACCTGGGGGGGAGCAGAGGGGGAAGGTTCACAAAATAGTTATAGTACTTTTCCCCCTAAGTAAACAATAAAACATGAATTGTGTTTGTATTTCAAAATAATTTAAACATTTTGAGAGTTGGATTTTTTTTCTGTTTTTTGCTGTTGTTTTTGTTGTTGCAGTTGGTGGTTGGTTGGGGTTTCTTTGTGTGTTTTTAATTTTTTGGGGGGTTTTATCAGGTTTTTATGTTTGTTTTTTTAATCTATTTAAAACATTAATTAAAGCTGTATGCATCTAAAACTGGCATAACTTAAGACTCTTTGAAAGATCCTGCCTTTATAGCTGAGACTTACTAGTTTAGGAATGAGTAATGTATCTTGAATTTCAATTAGACCTCCGGAGGTACCTCAGATAATTTTTCCCATTCTTTGCACACTAAAATTTTGGTACTGGAAGAGACCTTGTTCACTCTGAAATGAGTAAATTGATATAGGTTAAATAAAAGAAAATTACATTTTTTAAATTGAAATTTCCCATTTTAAAGAGTAGTGTCAATTTACTCTGAAAGTAATGATCTCTTTTTTGACAAGTATTAAAAAAATTTATGGTATTCCAGTTCAGAAGTCACCACTGTCAGATCAAACTGATATTATCAACTGTACCTTAAATTTTGGAAAAGTAGTAATTATTGTACCTTGATTACAATGACTGGCAGTTTGTAAAACATTTGGTTAGAAACAAATCTGGGACTCAGATAGAAATTTCATAAATCCCATAATTCATTGGTATACTTTAGTTTCCCTGGTAAATTTGTTCTAAAAAACCAACAATAACATCAGCAAAAAAGAAAAGGAAAAAAATCAACTAAACAAAGCAAACAACAAAAACAAAGCCAAATTAATTTTTCCTGATTTTAATTCTAATACAGCGTATTTGTTATGCATTTAAGACCTGTTTTTCTCTACTAGATAATAGTGCTTTCACATCAGGATTTTTTCCTATCTTAAGCTACTTTGATGTTTAAGTAGAAACATTCTCCTATCTTTTTGATAAAATAAACAAGTTGATCTCTTAAAATTTGACATTTTTCTCCAGACCTCAAATCTTTTCAAAAGATCTTGGCTGACATTTTCCTCTTCTTCACACTCCTCTTACAATGATCAACATCAAATACAAATTCTGTCTTTCCATCTTTGCCTCTCCATCACCTCAGATGAAGATACACAACTTCTTCACTTTTGCTTAGAACTCATTTTTTTAAAGCAAGGACAGTAAGCAAGCCTTATCTTTATAACTTCATTGGAGTTTTTAATAACTAAATCTTTTTTAAGGTCACAGTTTTTGAGAACACAATATTCTATACAATGATATGCAATATTCCTTTTTTCATAAATATGTATCACCTTGCACAATCTTGCTCCTTTGTTTATAATCTTTCCTGACCATACAGAAAATGTCCACAGTATAACTGAGCATCTTCTATGGTTATCAACCTAAATAATGTAGTAACTGGTGAGAGACAGGGATGTGTGATCACGATTTGCTTCTGCTGCTATCACTGATTTCATTTAACAGCCACAGTCCCCCCTGAAAAAAACAGGTGGCTTCATATGCTGATTGCATATAATTTTGTTTTTAATGTTATACATTTGGAATACCATGAACATAAACCTGTGATGACAAAGAAAAATATTTAAACGAACAAACAAATGAGCCATCAATTCTTAATTCTAAGTGAGTCTACTAGTGCTCTCCAAAAGCCAATTAGGTATATTGAACAGCTACTAGTGTTGGACTATTTTGGTGTTTTCATGAATGCACAGAAGCTATTAATCTGTTATGGATGTCACATACTAAGAGATATGCTCAGCTGCCAAAGCATACATTCAAAAAGTTACTCAATATAGTAGTATAAAGCATATGGAGTATATTTATATACCCTCCACTATGTACTGAAGGGAAAGGTGTGCTATAAAAGACCTCATAAGCACACAGTAGAGTGTGTCACCTGCTCCTGCACTCTATATTGTTATGTCAGTGAGTGACTTTATTAGCTAGACAAGAACTGCAGGCAGGCAGTAAGTGATGTATATTAACAACTTCTCTCAATTATATCAGGTCCTGACCCTGCTCCCGTTGAATTCCATGGCAAAACTCCCACTGACACCGATTGTGTAGGCTTGGGATTGCATTTATTAGCATTTGGAGACTATCTTTAATTTTAACTGTATTTTATACAGACTTGGAGATAGGAGAACATTCATCTCATTTCACAAAAGAGGGAAGATAATCAGTGGCTGAATTTAAGGTAGTTTCTGAAGGTTATAGCTGGGATTACTGAAGAAAGAACTGGATTCACTTTCTTGCTTTCTGCAGATATTCAAAGACAGGCAGAGGTGAACTGGCCTGGGATATAGGTTTTGGAAGGGTTAGAGAACTTGTTCAGTGGAAGGTGTCACACATGACCTGCACAGCTATAGCTGGGTTTACAAGGGAACTCTGACTGAAATAAATTTAAAAAACAAACAAACAAACAAACACAAAAACAAAAAAACAAAAACAAAACCCCAAACTTTTTCAGTGTTAAAAAAGTGGGATTAAGCAGAGTATGAGAAAATTGGACAAACTGATTAACTTATGCCCTTTTTAGGGGCTTGCAGCTACCTTACATTCTGGCAATTATGCACCATACCCAAATCCAAACAAGGGAAACCAGGTGATTGCAACTGATTGATAGTGCACAGAAACCTGACTGACAGCAGACAGGAGCACATAAACCTGCTTAACAAGGATATTTAATGCAAAGTGGATGCGTTTGGTTACATATAAATACTCTCTCCAGAGTTACACTTTCCTGTCAGATTTTATACTACAAAAATAAAGGGTTCACATACAGCTACTGGCACATAAGGCACTCACAGCTGTTCTTGAAGGAAATAATTTCTATCACCAGCTGTAGTTCTCCTCCCCAGGGATGCAACCTCTACAGTTCTGTCCCTTCTCTTCTATTCATTCCTTATCAACTAAACATTTAAAAAAAAAACCATGGAAATTAATAAACACACTCACAATATTGTGAATAAGTGGAAATCTGAGGCTCTTCACAGTATGGGTATCACACAGGACTTTGCTTGAGTCATACCTTATAGCTATTTTATGCCACATGTCCTACAGACCAGTTTTTGTTCTATCCCACGTGGATTTCTGTTCTTTCTGTTTTCCACTTCATTCATCCTTTAAAAATGCTTTTTTTTATTAAGTTATTCGTGGTCCAAAAAGTCAGGACAATGGGCCTCAAATATTACAGTGGTCCAGGAGAGAATTACTTAAGGAAAAAGAATAAATTTTAGGTGATATGTGTGTCTCATACTATTCACATACTGACCAGGAACAACCTTTGCTCAGAGACATAAGTGGGGTGTCAGCTGAAGACAATTTTTAATCTATTCCTGGGCATATGGGCTAGTTGTGATATGCATATGATAGTCTTGCTTGCTCCTGATATCTGCTGGTATGCAGAAACACCTCTGTAAAGGAAGATTCGTTTGAGCTGGAAACGAAACTGAAAGCAGATGTAAAAGGATATTACTAAGGAACCTTAATGCCTATGGAAATGCTTTGTAAATTTTAATAGGAATGAAAATATCAGATTTTTGCAAAAATAAGCATGATAGTTTTCAGCTCAATTATATCTCACTGCACTGAAATGCCTACATGAAGTGTTTTATGTGTGTAACTTCAGTGGCATAAACAGAACTTCAGTTTGTCTATAGAGTTAAGCACATGCTTAAAAATCCATCATTTTGGGTCCTTAATATGCAATGATATCTTTTCTGCAGTCTTTAAACTACTAATTAATTACAATTATTATTGGTCATTTTACTTCACTCATAGCTTTACCCCTATTAAGCAAAGTACCATAAGAGTTGTGCAGAAAAATTCTGCTTTGCTATTGAAAGAATACTACTATTATTCTATGAGGAGAATACCTTTAAGTCTTTTTTCCTCCTTCAATTTACTATTCCCCATAGCAAATCTCATGTATAATATTTGTCCTTTATGCATATCATTCATCCACAAATAGTGTCATCTGCTCCATGTAGGTATCTTCACACATATATTTTTACAGTGTCACCTCTCTATCTTTGCTCTCCCTTTGCTTGTACTATTTATCAAACAAACTATTTTGTGTTGTATCTGTAAATGGCTTTTTTTCAATAAAAAATTAATGCCTTCTGTTTATACATGAAGAAACATCTGGAGGTTTTAGGTGCAAAGAAGAATTTTCTGTAAATGCATTTTTCTCTGACTTTCCTAAAGCGGAACACATCATTATATCCTTGATATAAAAGCCCACCTGATATGGATTCAATATAAATTGTGTTACCGTTTATTAATTTGAAAAATTCTGTTTGTGTGAAACTGCTGTATGAACAACTGTATTGCTATTTAAGCCTGTATTTCTAGCTCTACCCAGTTCTGCACACTATTTCTAAAAGGCAATGAAATAAATTTTTCTTCTGGATACATGAGAGACTTAATTAGTGGATTAATAACACTAGTTAAATCATTAACTCTTTGATAATCAGGTTTGAAAAAAGAAAAAACAGAGAATTTTTGTCTATTTCACAAAAATTATTTGGTCCCCTTGAATCTGAAAAAAGTAATAACTCTGAAGTTACGTCTTTGCAAAATTTTCAAACAAACTTTTAGTGAAAAGCATTACTTCAAAATGTGGTCAAATGCAAAAAAAATCCATTTGTTTGAGTCCTTAAACGCTTGTGGATGGATAAATAAAATCAAATCAAAAAATCTTAGTTCATGGTCTAAATCCCCAGTGTGCCTATCTTTACCTTCCTTTTCCTTGTACACTTCCCAATAATTGCTGACATGTTTTTATGTTATCATATAGCTTATAAAACATATATTATGTAGGTGATATAAACAGTCAGTAGCCACCAGAATAATCACCACTTTTGACCAACATAGCTATTGCATACTTATGACAGAAATAAAAATCCTTCCCATGCATTTCTAAGGTGGGAACAGATATTCTATTGCACAGATGAGTGTCTAGACTGGATTTATGGCAAGGAGTAGATTTATTTAGTCATGATGCTGTATAATATTAAGCAGACATTTCAACTCTTCTTGAATCTACTAATCTGAATATTACAGTGACCAAAATTAGCTGGACCTTCTCAGTTTGCACGTGATTGAGTTTTGCATCAGTTCCTGTACATCTACCAGAGAGAAATTATAAAACTCTGCTCCTTTTAATGCAGTTCAGTGTTTGCCAAATGTTAACCACCCAAGAGCAAAGGTGTTCAATTGTTCTGAAAGGAGTACCAGGGAACAGTGAAGTTCAGACACCTGAGCTACTGCTCTGCATCCATCATCAGCTGCAGCTCTGCACTAGTTTTTCAAAGCCCAGGTCCTTCAAAGCCCTGGAAGATTGCCATTTAACAGAATTAAACCCACTGCGAAACAATGTCAGTAAAGCTGATATTCAGAAGCTATGCTCTCTAGACTTCTCTTGTCTGTTTTCATTTCTTTGGTTTGAATCACCTGCTCACTTCATTTAAAAAAATAAAAAAACCAAAAAAACAAAAACAAAAAAAAAAAGAAACCCAATTATAAGAAACAGGAGCCATTTAATATTGCTAACAATGTCAATTCCAAGAAAAATATTGCAAAAAGAAACTGAATGAATCATAAGATATTACAAGTGTTTGTCACTTTTAATAGCAAGTGATTGCATTATTTAAAGCAGCAGATTTTCTAGTCATAGCAGATTTTCCTGCTCATAGTTCAGGATGCTCTAGATGGTATCCAAAGATTTGACTATTATTCAGCCTTCCTTCCTTCCTTCCTTCCTTCCTTCCTTCCTTCCTTCCTTCCTTCCTTCCTTCCTTCCTTCCTTCCTTCCTTCCTTCCTTCCTTCCTTCCTCTTTCTCTCTTTCTCTTTCTCTTTCTCTTTCTCTTTCTCTTTCTCTTTCTCTTTCTCTTTCTCTTTCTCTTTCTCTTTCTCTTTCTCTTTCTCTTTCTCTTTCTCTTTCTCTTTCTCTTTCTCTTTTCTCTTTCTCTTTCTCTTTCTCTTTCTCTTTCTCTTTCTCTTTCTCTTTCTCTTTCTCTTTCTCTTTCTCTCTTTCTTTCTTTTTTTCTTTTTTAAATAGTTTGAGAATCTACACCAAACCAAAATCTGGAGATGAATGATCCGTATTTTTTTTTCTCAGTCAAAAAGTTTAGAAAGTATTCTGGGAAATAAATTTGAGAATCATTAGGCTTAGAGGAACTTTCCATGATGAGATCTTCATTAGGTGTAAAACAGCTGCAGAAGTGTGCCAATTTATACCAGGTGCAGATCCGACCTCTGACATTCCTTGGGTTTTATTCACATTGTTATCCACATACTTCTACATCTATGTTTTGAGATCCGTGCCTCGGTGATATCTACTTCAGACAACTTTATCTGTCAATCACCTAGACATGGATGCAACACTCATCACTTCTATTTGAATACTTGAGCTGTACTCTCTAGGTGGATGTGGGAATTTCAACAATCATTATGATCTGTGACTGAAGGCTCATATATTAGTGTTCTGCCTACATATCCAAGGTGCCTAGAAATATCATATGCAGAGATTTAGTTGTGTGGCAAAAGAATTGAGGGAAGCCCAGCAGGAAACCAGTCAAGGAATTGAAAAGCTAGAAAAAGTGCACTGAAATGAAGGTAAGGTTCTCATAGTGGGATAACTAAAAGGGCCTGTCTTAGTACAGGCTTTAGAGGGAACCCATCCTTAGAAAAGAACTTTCAGGCAAGATTAACTACTTACTGAATGAAAGGAGGAGGAAAAGGCTCACAGGAGGGAGAGCAAATTTCAAGTGTCAGTATCTTCTGGTTTACCATTTGTCAGAGTTGTTTAAAATTGGGAAGGGAGAATAAATAACCTAGATATTGTCTACCCCCCTAACTTCCAATTTAGTGTTTGTTTAGTATTCTTTCCCTGATACTTTAAAGTCATTTTATTTCCTGTAAAATAACCAGATTTAACATGCATTTAACATGCAGAGAGGAGGGGCATGTAAGTCAACAACTGCCACACAAAAGATAAACCTATATATTGAGATACACTATTATCTACCAAAACATACTGATCTATCTCTATCAAGATGCTACCAGGTGATCCCAGTGGGGTTTTGACCATAATCCAGATGCTTAACAAGATTTCTTTCCCTATTCTCTCTTCATTATAAATGAGAAAGTCCTCAGATAAGATAAAAAATAATTCTGTCTGTATGCAGCTCAGCCAAAAAGAGAATCTTTGCTGATTAATACAAAAATGGCTTAGACCATCCTTTTCCTTTGCAATGTATTGCTTTAGTTTCTGTCCTCCATGTGTTCTACTGTAAAACAGAGTGAACCTTAAGATAAGCCATTAAAATCCAACATCGGTCAAAGGTAGGCAGTGATGGTGACATTAAAAACTCTGTTTTTCATCTAAGATTAATTTGTAATTTTATAGGTGTAATTTACTGGAAGTTTCAGCAGCCAGAGTATGCGTGTTTTTTGTATATGTGTGTGGAGGCAAGTTTGGGCATGTTTACTGTAATATTTGACCATGCAAATCTTTGATGGCTCTGAAATTTCCTACTATTTACAATTGTTATCCCTTAAGAGTCTCAGAACAGAGATAGTTTCTTCCAAGGATTCCCTCAGTTGTGTTTTGAGCTTCAGACAGAAGAAAATAAATTTACCACGTGACCCCTGGGCCTAATTACAGCAAGAATAAGCCAATATTTGCATACCAAATACTTCTGGAATCTCAAATTCTTAAAATAAAACAAGTTGAAATATAAATCTGTTTCTCCTGTTACTAAATTAAAAAAAAGAAAAAGCAAAAACAAAACCAAAAAAAAAAACCAAACAACCAACCCACAACCAGATCTTTGGGTTTTGTGTGATTAAGAAAGGAAAAAATGTATTGAAAAAGTTATTCCTTGGGAATTACTGGCTCAGATCTAACAATTATTATTTCATTATATTGCCTACAGTTCCTCCCAAGTTCTCTGTATATCCTCTTGTTTACATTTTATTTTTCTCCTCTTCACTTTGCTACAGAAATTCCCTTCCATGTCAATCTATATTTAATGACTTTGCTTTAAGATTTATCATGAATTCACATACTTTGATATTTTTTTAGAGCTGAGCTTCCAGGTTAACTCTTTGGGATATTTTTTCAGTAAACTTTGAACAGTACATAGACCCCTAAGAACTCAATGGGAATTCAGCCAGTTATTCTCAGGTTTTCTTTCCCTCTCCTCAACACTGTTGTTGAGGTTTATTTTTGAGAGAGCCTTTTGCTGGTTGGTTTGTGGGATTTTTTTGTTTCTCTGGGGATTTTTGGTGTACTTGGTTGCTTGTTTGGTTTTTTTTGTGAATATTTTCTGCTAAATGGTTTTGAAGTAACTCAGTGCTGGAATTAGCCTGTCACAAGAAGGTACACAGTAATTAAAGAAATATGCATGTGTTAGAGCATGGCCATATTTGGCAGATGTGGATGTGTGATAACCCCTCCCACAACCAGATGTGTGCACTCAGATCTGTGGAAATCAAAGAAGAAAATCTGGCACAAACTTCAACGCCCTTGAAGTATACCAGGCATCTGCCAAAATTGTCAGACTAAGCCTGCAGATCTTCAAAAGGGCTGCATTTGGCTCTGTGTTCAGAAATACTTTACAGAGTGCCCTGCCAGCATTATGTTGGCACAGATCATATCTCTACCTTGAAATTAGTTTTAGGTAAAGAAAATTTTATTTCAGCTCACAGAAACATAAAAATTGCCATAGCACACAAGAAACAGATAGATTGGGAATTAACTTAAAAATGGTTGGTGCCAGATGCTTCAGAGAAATAGATGAATAGTACAATTTGCCCAAAAGCAAAATTTCTTCTTAAGCCCTTGTAGGTAGAAACTAGCTTATGCCCTGAAGCAGATGATCTTATATCCCTTCCAAAATTATCTTTTATCATTATTATTATTATCATTATTATTATTATTATTATTATCAGCAGCAGCATCATGATTACTAGTATTTCTTATCATTATTATTTAAATTTTAACATATGTTCTATTTATCAGCATACAGTCTTGGAAATGTCCAGTTCTTTTCCTTTATTTTTTTGTTTTCTTTCCCCTCCTGAGAGTTTGGTAATGGATGTGATATAGAAATAATGATTATAATTTGCAGCTAGAGAATTGCACCCATTTAGGGATATTAAAGCAGTTTTTCCTAAGGCTATTAAATTTACCTTTGACACATCTATTTTGGGTTAGGTAAATACCAACATTTCATCCATAAAGGAATTAGCACAAAATGGAGACAAGGCCAGTTTTTTTCCAGAGTAGTATATCTAATATTTGAAGACCCAAAGAGCTCATTTTTTCAATTTAGTTTACTCCCCTACTAAAACGCTAAAGTTCTTTGAAGTTTTAGCGTGCAATGGAGCCTGTGAACCCCTGAGTTCAGGTGTCTATTCATGATTTCCATTGAGTTTTTTTCACACCAAATGGTGGTTGGTAATGTCTCTTTGATTTTCCTGCTGAGAGAAGAGTAGCTCCAGCTCTGAGGAGTTTACACATTGAATAGCCAAATGTAAAGAATTTCAGACAATAGTAAAAGGCTGAAGGTGGAACAGAGGTCCAAGAGCTGTATCAGTCTGCTAACCTTCACTGAATCAGTGGGCTAAGAATAGAGTCAATATCTCTGGAGTTATTCTCCAGTGATGTAACAGCTGACTTAAATATTAAAGGATCTAATCCTCCAGTTCAGCATTGTGTGGATAGTTTGTATGACATTGGAAAATGCAGTCAGGGTTTGGGCTTCAATCAAATGCAATTTTTTCAAATTCAACTCAACTTTAGTTTAAAAAGCATTATTGTGACCACATCTTCATCCTTTGTAGAATGGTGTATTGTTTAAGGTTCTAGGACACAAGTTGAAATGATAAAAATTGGAGCTTGGGAAAAAACTAGAAAACAAATCTTATAAATCTAACAGCATTTCTTTTCTAATCAAGTGAGTTTCTTCCTCTACTCCTGAACAGAGGAGGAAGAAAGAGAAAACAAATGAGCAATGATGCCTACCCATTCCTGCAACTGATGAAAGGGGAGAAAGCATACTGTGTATCCTGTCTCATTTATCACTGTCACCATCAGGTCCATTCCTGGAGGAGGACAGGGTCCTCCAAAGATCTCTCCCACACTTCTCACTGCCTGGTGTGTATCATGCATTGTTTGCTGAGTGATTAGTGAGGCATCTGTGGATGTATTAATGTGGAAGGTTGGATGTGTTTGACAAAAAGTCAATGATTCTTTCTGACATGACTTTAATAGACCAGAAGAGGTGGTCGTGGGATGATACTTCTAATGGGATATAGATATGAACGACCCAAGTTTTATGACAAAGGTCAATGATATTGATGATTAGTGTTGAGAAGATAATTTTACTGGCCTGGTAGGAGGAAACTTGCATGATTCATGAGAGCTTTCCCCACCCACACCATTATTTAGGACGGCGAAAAGTTCACAGCAACCAACAGTTATGCAATTTATCACTTAATAGTGAAATGTTAGATATTGTTGATAACTGCATGGAGAAGATGAAGAACATTTTCTTATCACACGTGTGAACAAGGTCTTTTTTACCAGCAGTTCATACCTGAAAATGAAGTCTCCAAAAAGGAAACTTGATTAAAAACAACTGCTAAGAATTGCATATCCCTGCCATCTAATTTCAGTCCAGATCAATGTATCAGAAATCAAGGTATGTGATATCTGTCTAGCATTTAATTCTGATGACAGAATGAACTGAAGATTTCATGCACCCAGAAAAGAAGTGGATCACAAAGTGAGTAGAATCAAAATAATCTAGCTTAACCATCTTTCACTATGAGACTCAACAGTGAGGAAAACACTCCATGTCTTCAGTAAGAGCATATATGCGGTCACAGACAACCAAAAAAGAAAAAAAATATGGTAGTACATGACATGCATATTATCATGCTGCCAGAGAGAAGTGAAAAGCTGCCTGCAAAGCTCCAGAAATATGAAAGTTAAAAACAAAAAAAGTAGTCAACAAAGCTAAATGTATCTGTTTTATCAATTTGAGGACTGTCTAAATATTCCTAATGGACAGTTTCATCAATCAAAAATGTTAATCTCTCCTCTGTAATTCCCAACAAAGAACTTTTGAACGTATTAGAGTAATTAAGATGTAATGAGTATAATGCCTCTTTAATTATCACACTGGTGTTGACCATACTACGTATTTATCACATTATTGTCTTCACGTGGACCAGATTTGTACAGCTAATGCATAGTATATGCTTATAAAGGTAAAAATTAAAAAAAAAAAAAAAAAGAAAAAAGAAAAGAAAATTAAAATCACACATATCTCTTTTAACAAAAAGAAATGTGCATGAGGGGAGGAGTAAGAATGAGAGTGGAGGTATTATCAAATTTATTTGTGGAAGCTTAAAACATAGGAAATTCTCACAAAACCTTGAAATGGTTCCTTCTTCTTCCATTCTGCAAGATCTAATCATATATCTTAATACTAACACATTACTGCTCGGTTAATCCTCTTTGTGATGAGCACCAAATTCAGAACATATTGTATGATCTTTGAAGTCACACTGTGCATTCTTGGTAGGAAGCACATTCCTGATAGTCTCTCACAGCAACCAAGAAAATAAATTTATTTGTGGGAAATTGTAATGTTTGTTACAATTTATTACTTGCACTCAGTTACTAAGAATTATTGTTGGTTGGTTTATAAAATTAAACATCTACATCGTGTGCCAAAGAGAGGAATTTGTATTAGAATAGCAAAATTTTTTTTAAATACTCAATGTCTCATGGAAACTTCTTGACTACCTCTCCTTATGCTGGTGTACATCGAGCATATTGATAGCTGGTTTGAGCCAGCAGTGAGGAATCTGGAGATTCTCAGTTGATGTTGGGAAGAGATGGAGACCCCATGGTCTTCTTGTAACACTGAAATAGGAGGTTGTCAGTCACTGATAGCGGTATTTTGCCAAAAATAGGGGGGAAAAAGTCAGACAAAAAAGTATAACTTCACCTTTCTCACACTTCTATTCAGGGTGTGGAGAGGAAGGATAGAATTGGGCAACAAATAATGAGTTTTGGAAATAAAGTGGAAAGATTATACAAATATAAAAGTAAACATTATTCAAAGAGAGGAATATACATAGTTAAAATTCATAAAGTCCAGATAGAGGGAATGGAATTAAGTCTATAATGAATAATGTTTCAAAAGCTTGTTCAAAAATTATTTATGGCACCACTAGAATCCAAAAAAACACTTTATGCATTATTGTATAACCTGTAATAATATTTTAAAAAGTCTGCTCATCCCTAAGATATTTCAATCCCAATCTTTCCTTCTTCATTCAAAACATTTCCTTCAGTATGAATGTGTGTGAAGCAGTGTACAGAGTGTAACCATAAACACTCCTTAGATGTGATACTACAATACACTTCACACAGACCCTGTAGAAGTTTGTCAAAATGCTCACTCATGCCCATGCCTCCTAATGTTGATGCCTAAAGATTTCATCTTTTATGTATTTTTTCATATATTTTAGCTTTGTAGACTATTAACACATGGCTATATAGCTCCTGGTATTTTTCCTACCTTTTTTCTTAGAGTAGTAGTCTAACCTTCTACACATTCTTGAGATACTGTTTAGTCTTAGTTTCGAGAGGAGAACATACAAGAAAGACATTTTGTTTCCCAGCTAAAAGTGGAGAAGATAAAAAAAGAAATGGGGCAAAGAAGCCCTGGACCAACTCCAATGGAGCAGTACCAAGGGGGAAATGACCTAACCAACTGCTTTCTAATTGGATGATATTTGTTCAATAAGTTAATTTCTTAAAGTTATAAAAAATGTAGAAACCTGATGCT
Source organism: Lichenostomus cassidix (assembly GCF_008360975.1). Classification (NCBI taxonomy): domain Eukaryota; kingdom Metazoa; phylum Chordata; class Aves; order Passeriformes; family Meliphagidae; genus Lichenostomus; species Lichenostomus cassidix. The sequence goes on from NC_139511.1 coordinate 69,490,535, forward strand.
GAGGGTTTCCACAGCCCATAACTGTGGAGGCACCTGTGAGTTTTCAATAAAGACCTGTTTTTTGTCTTACCATTTTAATACTGTTGCAAGAATTTGTCCCTTGATATGCCTAGCAGATATTAATAAGCCTATTAATATGCCTAACAGATATTGATTAGCCTATCAGATATTAAATTTATCCATGCCAACACTGACCTGTCACAAAGCAGTATAACACAGGCACACAAAAGCACAAGGACAGTTCTTCATCCCTTGCGTGTAGTGAAATTCCTGTGTTGCATGAGCATTCCAAGACTGTCCTAGTTCAGGCCAATTTTTGCAGCAGCCTCGAGGGTGGTGGCCAGGACCCTGGACCATTTGCAGGGGGCACAGAAGGGATGTTTTTTTCAGTTTTGCCAGGGTGTGCTGTGGGGTAGCGCTGGGTTTCAGTCATTCACCTCTCTTGTACACTCTGCTATGAGTACTGTTGTTGTGGCAGTTCATTTTCTTATTTCACTGCTATTGTTATAATAAATTGTAATAATATCTCAGTGATCTTCACCTTTTTGTGCCTTCAGTTTTCCTAAGACAGATTCTGGGTTTTATTCTGCATGCTCATCGTATGAATTACAGGAGAACCTAAACCACAGTTAGAAGTTATGAGTGATGGTAGAACCTAACAGAACTACAAAAGTAGATCTAAACCTGTGAGCCTACTTCTTGAACTTTATTTGATATAGTGTGGTATTGCTTCTTATAGGCTTACTGCCATGGATTTTTTTTTTTTTTTTAATTGCAGAATAACTTTCATTTAAATGAATAAAATAAATACAAACAAGCGAACTTTAAAATATAAATAAATTGCAGATAATTAAAATGCTGATACCATTAATTATGCTGTTGAAAATACTGTATAGTTTACTCTCTAATACACAAGAGTGCTCAATCTGCTGTATCATATGAAAGGGCATCTGAAGAAAACCAAAGCTTTTGTACGGATAATCAAAGAACTGGTCTGAAAAAGAAAATGGTCTGAAACTGGTCTGAAAGAGAAAATCTCTTCAATCATGTGTCTTTCCTGCCATTGTACATGCTGCCTCAGCAACAGGACTAAAATCCTTGTCATATTCTTCTTTAAAGGAAAGAAACACGATCAAACTGATAAAGTGATGTATTTTATGAATAATACATTGCTCAAGGGCTTCAATCTACATTATATACTACATAACCATAATTTGTAATGTTTACTTAAACAGTGGCTCTCAACAAAACACTTAGAATCACTTAGCATCTTGTCCCTGAGCAGTTTGCATTAGAAATCTGGACTGCTTAATTTCATTGTGCTAAAGGCATTAACACAAGAGAGAGGTAAGAAAAAACACAAAAAACCCAACCCTCCTCTTGGACTGAAAGATGAGAAAAATGTTTCTCCAACACAATCTCAAAAGTGTATTCTGTCTGAAGTCACCATATAGGATTAAATTCTCTTATAGCTGTGCTGAGTTAATTGTCACATTGTTACTTGCGTTAGGAAATGTCCAACCCAGGACAGGCCCTTTAACCTTCAAAACCTTAATTTTTTGTCTCCCTGTTATGCAGTCTGTGAGTTCCTTTCCCATTTAAAATGAATTAACAAATACCAAACCTACTTTCAGGATGTTTCATCGATGCAGTCTAAAGGGACATAAAGTAAGGAGATTTTCTTTGGCTGGAATCCAGATACTAATGGTGTTAAAATGCCTTCTTACTGCATTTAAGCCAGTAGTTAGGTCAAGCAGACAAACAGATTTCAGAGGATGTTTAAATAAACACTCTATTTAATGTTGCCTTGGAACCTGCATGTTTTAATTGTCTAGGCCCAAAACACCAGCTAGTTAGGAGACATAAAAGCAACGGTGACTGCTTGGTTTAGAAAGAAATGAAAATAACATCAGGGTTGTATATGCAGCAATTAATTTTATAAAAATACATTAGGTATTCATGAATATTATTACACATGACTGTAAAAATACAAGTTTTTTTTTTAAAGACAATAGATCAAAAATGATCAAAAGGAAAGCTATTTAAAATTAAACTTATTAATAGGCTGGTGTAACTCAGTGGCACAAAATATTGTTAAGATTAAAATGCATTAAACATGAGGCAAGCTTTTCTAAAGAAATGCAGTTCTCTAAAAGACAGTAGAGAAAATATAAATTAAAAAAAAAGAAAAAAGGAAAAAGGAAAAATATATTAACTTCATTGTTTTAGAATTTAAACACATAATTGATACAGTTAGGAGAAACCCTCATAATGATAAGGATCTTTATAATTTTCTAACTCATTCTCTTTTAATAGATTCAGAGACTACTTGGTAACGTCATTCTGTTAGAGATATGTTCTAATCAATAGTAATTGAGATGGTTTGGATAGCTTCAGTGATGTGCTTCCCTGGAAAATGCCTTATTAGAGTTGATCAGAATACAGAATTTCTGCTCATCAAAAATCCTTATGTTTTGACAGCTCTTTTAATCTTGAAATGAAATGAAAGGTCAAAATAACCCAATCCTATGAAGAGCAAAAATTTTCACAGTAATTTAATTTGAAATCACTGAACTGTTTTATTTTAATGTCGAGCTAACCTCTCTGTTGACTCGAATCCCTTTTTTCAGGAAGTTTCCTGCCATTAAAGCTGTGACACATCAGCCACAGAACCACAGCGCTTTATTGTGTCTTCCATCACTGCACATAAAGTGGAAATAAATTCAATTTTTTTAAAAAATAAGGGAGAGGGTGTTACTGTCTATTTATTTATGTATGCATCCACTCATTTAATGGATCTTGATTTGTGTAGTATTTCTAAGAATTAAAAATGTACCCTGTAAAGTAAAGTGTCCAACATCAAAATGAATGGTATTAAGTTCTTACAGGAACACTATTACTGTCCACCACTTGCATATCTTTTACTCCAAACTAACTCCTAACTTTTACTGAAAAATAAACTTGAACTTGTATTGTAGAATGAGTAAATGTCTCAAACTGTATTGGTTATGCTATGACTTAAGTTTTGGTGTTTCTTCGTTATTTGACTTTAGAGATTTATCCCAGGAGGGTCCTGCTGAATCCACAAAACAGAAAGATACTAAGCAAGATGGAATTAATATTTGCCTTAAAAGAAAGTGCAAACTTACTAAAAGAGTGACCACAGGTTACCTACAGGCATTTATGAGACTGTGGTACTGATATAGAATATCACTGTGACACAGGGAACAGAATATTTTTAACAACACTAAGCATAAATATTTAAGTATGTACCCACCAAAGGGGAAAAAAAAAGAAATCATGTGGGATACTTAAACAAGCAGCATAAAGGTTCAGGCAGTATAATCATCAAGTAAGAACTAAGGATGTAGAATGACCAGAAAAGATGCCTGGTAGAACGAGACTAAGTCATGTTTCTAAATGTTAAGGGATGTTGGATGAAGATTAACTCCCTCTTTACATTTTGAATGTAGAGAATACAACACCAAAAATGAGAGGGAAAAGAAGGGAAAGTATAAGCCACTTATGCCATTTTTGGCTTCCTGTGTCAATGAACTACTGAGCCTGATCATGTTAATCCCAGTGGCTATGGCTATCAAGGAGTAGAGTACAAATTGTAAGGAATCATACATGTATCCCAAGGGCAGTGAACTGTTTACGTGTCTAGGCTCCAATAGGAAGTGAAATGACCACTGTCAAAGCAGCTTGAAGATTTGAAATATCACTACCCAGATATAAAATGAATAGTTAGGCAATAGAATTTAAAAACACAGTGCAAAGCACTAATATTATTAATATTTTAAGTCTTTTTACCAGTAATACTATATCACATTTATAAATTCCCTTTAAGTTTTCTTCCATGCTGTAGTATTTAAAGATGGCAAGTGTCATTATTCCCAGTTTATTGACAGCTGAGACATGGAGCAATAAAATAACTCATCTAGGGTTTCTACTTGGCCATAGGTTAGTCTTCAAATAAAATATATGGTTTCTAATATTCAATCCCCTGTTCAATCATTTGGGCCATAAAATTGAAGATACTACAGTGGTCATTATTGTGACCTCTGATCCCTTTCTATGTTATTAGTCATTTAAAAATGATCTTGTAATAAGAACACTATAGGAAGAGAAGAGCCGTTGACCCAGAAGGTAATAACCTACCCTCAGCAAAGAGTATCTTTCCTCTGGATATTTATATGCTAGTTATCTGTACAAGTTTCTGGAAACTATCACATTCTGTCACACTTGCAAGATATTATAGGGCTGGGAATCATGAGCTGACAATCCCAGCTAGAGATATGAAGTTGAACAATTTATTCCAATCTTGTTCAGGAGCTTACACGCACGTCTGTATGGAACCTGGCTCTCAGGAGCAAGTGACGAGTGAGAGTTTTAAATGTGCCCAGAATGAATTTCTATTTCATGACTGAAATATTCTACCAGCCTAAATTATTCTGTAACTGCATTTGATCATGCAGCTTCTAGACTAAGGTTCATTTACGCTAAGGTTAGTACAGCTACAACTTAAATTGCTTTAAAGTTGGTAGCATCCAAATTCATTCTCTCTCCTTTGTTGAACATTTCTATTTTAAGCAGCTGGAACTTGGTAGGGGGAAAAGAAAAGTCAGAAGTCCAGCTTGGATGGGATAGCCTTAATTATTACCTGGAATTACAGGACAAGACCCTGAATGGGAACTAGAGCAAATGCCAAAGCTCTCAGCAGTGTTGGAGGAAAATTAATTTTTTATCTTTCTAGCCAGTAGGTAGAGTTAGATATTTCTGTTATGGGAAGGGAGATAAAAATAACAAATATATAAATAGATGAAGGAAACAGGTATAAAAGAAAAGAAGGAATGAGACCCAGAGAAGTAGTACTGCTGATTCTCTTGCCATTGGAAGGATGAGAACTCATCCCTGGAAAGGGATGATTGCCTGATGAAATGAAGACAATTGCTACTGTTGACTGAAAATACCTTCTCTTCTGGAACAGAAGAACTTCTCCCACAGCCCCTCCCTCAGGGGCAATAGCAGAGATCCACCTTTTCATTTTACCAACAAAACGGAATAATAACACCATAACTGCCTTTTTCCCATTGACAATTAGCTGCCTTAGGAAACTGCCAGCTTTGCCTGTGGCAAAAGCCAATGGTCCTGTCCTGGAACAGCTCAGCCCTTGTGGAAGAGTCATTTAAGGAAATTACCTAGAATTCTGCAGAATTTGCCCCTGGCTGAGGGGCATGTGCTGCACTGGAGTAGTTCCCTGGCTGTTAGAGTTATTTCTATGATTTCTTCTGTGTGTTTTCTGATGTTTATGGTATCAATCCCATATCTGTGAAAAACCAAAATCAGCTCCCCCTCAAAATACAAAAAAAACCCCAAACAAACAACCAAAAACGAAACAAAAGCTGGCGTTAAAATGCATAATTTTTAAGTGTATATTTGACGTCAGTGGGTCTCACAGATAGTTCCTTAATTGCTCTTAATGTCCCTGAAAGTTTCTTGATTTTCAAAAAACTGAGGGAAGGGGAAAGGCGAAAGGCAATGCTGTCTTCATGTGTTTATGGAAATCATCAGTGATCCAAAATTACAATTATAGATAAAATTGTGATTAAATATTACTGTAAGTGCAGTACTGCAATAGAACAGTCAAAATGTGATTTTAAACTTGAGTAGCCAACACCAAATACATTTCAATAAATATTAGTTGCTAGGGTTGCCAGCTGCCCAAGCTACAAGTATTCACCTTCTTTTAAAGAAAATTTAAAAAAAAAATAAAAAAAGGTCCTTTTGTGAATCTCTTAAAAGTTTAGATAGCAATTTTAGTGAAGATGAATTTGTTTCTAGGAGAGCCAAACTTACACCCAAAAAGTGTAAGAGAAAATATTTTGCCCATTAGAACTTGAAAATTTGGGTTGCTTATGCCTGTGAAGCTTTGAATAGTTAAGGTAATTTAAATCTAAAGGGACATGATGTGCACCCAGTATACTAAATGGTGTTAGCCTCAGGGTACCATGAAAAATAGAATGAAAAATGGCCTGTATGCATTTGTAAATATGCCATATTTAAATATTCATAACCATAAATCTTGTTTCTTTTGAGGCTTTGCTGTCTACCCTTTCTTGATGAATGTTATAGGCTTGCTAACTTTGATGTTTCCAGTTTCAGCCATTTGGAGTCAGCGAAGCACATAAATCCCAAATGGAACATATGGAAACATCATTGTGCTTTTTCTTACATACATAGCTTGAAAGTGGCTGAACTGATGCAACTCAAACATTTCAGACGAAGAAGCACTGTTGGCCTAAAACCAAGACTAGGAGAGGCAAGAGTATAGAGCACAACGCTGGAAAAGCTGTGCACATGTTGTGTTACAGAATAAATATGTGAGACTTGACTACTTTCATCGCTCTTCTGAACAACAAATTTGTTGATGTTACACTCTATTCATATAGCTGCACCTAGGATTAATCATCATCAAAATAAATCAATAAAATTAGTGGGATATTTGAAGGCATATAGGCCCAGCTATGACTAATGAGACATTGGAGAAGAAAGGAATTAACTTGAAAACAGAAGTCAGACATTTGAATTTAGTTTCACCAAGAGCTGGATTCCAAGGAAATGGATTCAGACATCTAAAGCATCCAAAACAGGTTTCATTAATACAGGCTGTATTTAGCAGTTTGATTCTACAAAAATGTGATATAAGCAAACTTTTTTCTCAACATTAAGGTAATATATTTGCTCTTCATTCCTTAATTAGGAAAGAAGACTAAATCCTTTAGGAAAAAAAAAAAAAAAGTCAGGGAAGCAAAAATTATTTAAAAAATATTTTAGCAATTATTTTAGCAGAAACAGAAAAAAAAGGAAGAAAGTCTTTCATTCAAGGAGGTAGAATAAAGCATACTTAATAAGCACTCAGGCTTCAGGATTGGTCATCACTGGACAGGAGCAAAGAAATTAGTTTTGTCAATGCTGTCAGTTCTTTAACTGAGTACAACTGCTTCAGCTATATAAAACATACCACCAGACTTCAGAAGCCCAGAAAAGCCCAACTGTTAATACAACAACTATAAACAAGGTGATTGATGTTTTATCTTGTGGAAATAATCACTAATATTTTTATAAATATCATAATATTACTAAAAAGGGAAAAACACTTCCAGCACTAATCATAGCTATGATTCAGCATGGAGATCCTTGTGCTATTCAACTCAATTTTCTGCACATCCTAACTACTGTTATGGATAAGATCAAATGTAGAAATGTCTTCTGTCCAGTCTACCAACCCCAGTGCAGCAGTTTATTTCTTTCACTATTCCACCATGAATAGGGAAGGTGGATTTCTGCCTGATTCCCAAATTTATTTGTGGTAAAATTGTCAGTTGGGCTTGTTTCTGATACCCTTTCAAAATTTCCTATAAAGGTACATGTCATACTTTAACTCTGTGCATGTGTGAATGTGAATCAAGGGGTTATTTCATCATGTGTCTAACTTCTGGGTTTTACATGAGAGAACTAGTAAGATATAATCACTAAGGAGCTTAATGAGGGAACCAGCTGTGAGAGATCATTATTGTAGTGACCTGCTGCATGGGGTTAGAGAGAGAGAGCAAGACAAAGAACTTTCATCCTATTTAACTGCAGTTGTAGAAGAAAGAAACAGTTTATGTGTTTGCTGGCTTTTTAGAGCATCTGTCTGGTTTTAAAAAATAATGAGGTTTGCCAAAGATACTGAGTGGTTTTTTGGGGTTCATTTTTCAGTGTTTTTTTTTTTTTTTTGGTTGTTCGGTTGTTTAGTTTTTTGGGTTCTATCATTTGGTTTTTTTTTAATTTTGTTTTGTTCTTTTTAATGGTAGAAATACTAACAAAGTCTATGAAAACTAGTTCAGTCCTTGATCACTCTTAAAGCACAAATAAGAACACCTAACAATATTACTTTTTCTGGTGAAAGAAATATGAAATATTATTATTTTTAACTGTTATCACACAATGCTACCTTAAAAGGGAAGTGTGTTATGTTCTTCAGAGTGCCTGTAAAATGTGGGAGTTAGAGGGTGAAAATTTGTGCATGACCCAGTCATATTTCACTGTTCTTTGACTTCTTAATTTTGCTAGACAAATTTTGCAGTTTGTTGTTTTCTACTAGTTTGTTATACTAATTCATTCCTAGTCATCTTACAACTGCTTTATAATTTGTAGCTTAAAAAGGTCATTCACACAAGACATTCTGTTCTCTGTTAAGCTAGCAGTGAGTTGTTATTTCTTAGATATTTCCACTTGAAAAACATGGATACATTTTCTAAGCCTGATAGTTTAAATCCACTGGGTTCTTCTGTATAATTCCTTGCAATTCCACATAGAGCCAAGACTGGGGAGATAACCCAGGCGACATTTTCAAGAGCCAATATTCTGTTAACAGCTATATCTCAGTCAAAAGAAAAAAAAGACAAAACAAAACAAACAAACAAAAAATAATAACAAAACCCTAACGTATCTATTCGCTAGATGAGGGAAAAAACCTACTTACTACCGTTGATTACCATTATGTATATTACTTAATTTCCTACCTAGATGTTGTTCATGTGAGAGCATTGTTCAGTCAGCATTTGAACTGTGCTGTTAATGCATTCAGGGCACTTAGAGATGCAAATAATTGTGTTTGCTTAATAAAGGCTCCATGGAAAATATCTAAATGTGTACAAATATACTGGTGTGTAGGTTTTGCAAATTTCTAACCTCACCTTCCCTGTTTGCAGGAAGGAAGGCTTGGTACAGGACCCAGCTTGCTATCTGAGATCAAAACTTTAGGTGTTGAGTGATGTGACCTCCTGAAGTAACTGTGTCTCCAGCCAAGGAAATTTAAAGGCTGCTTCTGTCCACCCTACGTAGTTGCCTGAAGCTATTCAAGCAGTCACTTTTTCTGTAAGCATTCAGGGATAATAAACCTCCTCCACTGCTCAAAGAATGGGCTTTTGTGTTAAAATGCAAAATTAAATACAGGAAATTATTATATTTGTTCCATTCAAGACATGAGTTCAAATATTTGCATACAAGGAATGATGAAAACATGAGGAAAAATAAGTTTTCTAAATAAAAAACGTATTCAATGAGATCTGAAAAGGAAACACACTTCCCATCTTTCAAGATTTTCAAGAGAGAAAAGGACACAAAAGTTTATGGATATTCTGATACACTTCTCTTTAACCTTAAATTGTCTTAAGCTTTTACTGAAGTAAATTAGCAAATAAGTCCTATAAAAATAAAGTAATGCCAAATCATTTAATTCAGAATGAAATAACCTAAGTTCAATATTTATTTTCTCTCTCCTTAACATATAGATCATGTAGCAAGTCAAAAACTGGAATTGAGTTATTTTCAACCAAATCTTTTTCAATGAGGTGAGGAATAGAGCTCACTTAAGATGTAAAGGAAACAACTTCCAACCAGTGATCATGACGAGGCACAGATATTTTTTTACACATTTTGTTGTTGATAAATTTTACACATTTTTTACACACAATATCCAAGTGTCACAGTCACTTAGATACTGGATAGTGTTGGCTATATTCAAGGATATCCAAAGGCTATTTTTGTTAATGGCCATGGAGATTCAGGCTTCAAGAATGCCAGATAATTTTTTTTTGTTAGTTGTTGCTGTGGATGTAAAAATGGTTTGGACTTTGGACTTTGGATATGAGAGTGAATTAAGTATATTATGATTTACATTCATGTATTAAAGGGCATCTTCTTCCTTTTAATGGAATCAGAAGAGCAATTGACCTGCAATGCATTAATGTGTCAGGTGTGAAATGTTTGCAAGCTAGGAGTTTGACATTAGGTACATTAAAACATTAGCAAGAAATCACACTTCTTTCCCAGACAGCCTGAAAATCAAACAAGGCTGATTATGGTGGTATTGTTGGAGGGATGCTCCTACATTTAACATAATGGAGACAAGGTGTATAAATGATGGACAGAGTTTGTAAATGCTTATGTAAATGGTGAAATTGAAAAAAAAAAAAAAAAAGAAAAAAAACAAAGTTTAACTATCTTAAGGGATATCCTTTAGGTAAAAGAGTAATTATATTCCCTATGAAACTGATTTTATATTTTCTGTTACTCCTCAGCCAGAAGGAAATCAACAAAATGAAAATTTAGGCTGTGGATTTTAGAAATGTAAATCAAATAATACTGATAGAAGGTGACTGAGTTAAAGTTTCTGGGGTTTATGGTGTAAGTGAGCAGTGTCTTCTACAAAAGTTCTTAAATAATAGTTTAAAAGTGCACATTCAATGAGGGAACGAATATTTAACAGGCCAACCCTCATCTATAAATTCACAGTTTGCTGGATAGTGACTGCTAATATCACATTAACCCACATTATTCACAGAGAGAGGATCTTGGATCATGCACTAGGAAAAGAGACAATTTAATTCCCACATTCCATGGCTGTGCTTCTTGTTTTGTTTTTCTTTATGTATACTTTATGTTTGCTTTTACGACACAATATAAACTAAATTGAAGTGCATTAATATGTGGACACAACAAATAGCTTTGAAAACTTACTTCTAAGAAAGAGTTCCCCATGAGAAGAAGAAGTCATTCTCCGGACTCTTCCATATTTTCCCAATAAATTTGTTTCACTTTGACAAATTATACTTTTTATTTTCTGAAGTTAAAAATGCTTTGTAGAAATACTCTTGGCCATTTCTGTAACCTTCTCTGTAGGTGTGCAATGAACATCACTAAACTGAAAGAAAACCCACACTATATCATGATGTCTAATTTTACCTACGTCCAGCATCTCAAGAAAGGCTATTTTTTACATATTTTTTCATAGTCTTATTCATTTACTTTTCTATTTAAGTGAATATCAAATTTTGACTTTATGCCATACTATCCACCTCTGCTTCTCTTCGACAAATAGAACATTACTGGTGTTCACAGGCAGAAGAAGAGGGGGGAGGACAGGGGAATGCTGAAGGAATGGGGGTCTGGAGGGAAGAAAAGGGTCCTGCTGCTTGGTAGGCAGCCCTGCTGGGAAATCTCAAATCAAATTCTTTTGAAAAGAAGTGTTATTAAAAGTAACTTTAATCCTTCCAGCCCGACGGCTCATAAAAGCATACAATTAAGCCAAACAAATGACAAGAGCACTCTCTCTCCTACCTGTTTCCCCCTTCAGAGAGTAATTATTGCAGGGTAGTCTTGTCTCGTTTTGTGCAAATAGCAGTGGAGTGCTTGAATGAGGTGCCAACTTCCCCCTCCCCAGCCCAACCCCTCCTGTTCACTCCTACCAACACCAGCCTGGCTAATGTACACAGTCAGGAACAAAGGGGGGAATTTCAATATTTCCTCTTTGTGCAAGGTTAATTGAAAATCAAAAAGTCACTTTTAGAATGTCATATTAGAACTGTTAGTGCATCAATTTTCTTCAGTTTTCTGTCACTGCAGGAGAGCAGAAAAGGTAGAGGTATGCATTTGGATGGAACTTAATGAGGGAGGGAAGGAAGGAAGGAAGGAAGGAAGGAAGGAAGGAAGGAAGGAAGGAAGGAAGGAAGGAAGGAAGGAAGGAAGGAAGGAAGGAAGGGATTTTTTTTTTTTATTTCAAGTAAAATTAACTTGAAGCAAAGGTCTCTTTCAGAAACTGTCCTAATCTTTTTTTGGGTTTTTTGGGTTTTTTTTTTGTGGTTTTTGTTTTGGTTTGGTTTTGGGTTTTTGGGATATTTTTGTTGTGGTTGGTTGGTTGGGGGTTTTTTTGTTTGTTTTTTTGGTTTTGGTTTTTTGGGGTTTTTTTGGTTGGTTGGTTTTTTTGGTTTTTTTTGTTTTGTTTTGTTTTGTTTTCCCGTAACATTTTCTAATTTGGGACCAAATTTAAAAGTAAGGTAAGAAACAATCTGTTATGTTAAACAATTGAGGTGGCAAACAAAGCAAATAATATTTAGCATTCATCACTTCCTGTCCATGGTTGGCTCCTGCTATGATTAGCAAGCAGGTGAAAATGATAAATCTGGGTTTCTAAATGTTTTGTAAAGGACTCAAGAAATGGTGGGGAATGATTGTTTTATTTTCCTGCAATGGAAAATTTCTGAAACCTTAGTGATGATTTAATTTTTGATGATAAATTGGTCAGATCTGAGAACCTTAGAAACAGTTCAAAGGACCTGGTTAACCTGGGGTCTCTATTAGAGGTTTTATGAGCTGCTGACACAGAAATTAATTATATAGTCATTATATATCACATATATCAGTGAAAGTCATCTTTGTGAAGTGGGCGAACATATTTACATATTCAATAGAAAGATTTCAAACCAATTCTGTACCATCTTGAAATCTGTTATTGTCACTGTGGTAGGAGAGGTAACTTCTAGTCTGAAAGTTATGGGTGTATTCAAACAGCTTCCTGTTCTTCATATGGAGTCAAAATTAAGCAATTTGTGGCAGGATTAGAAGAAAAAAAGATGATACTTTCACACCATGTCCCTGTGAGGTCACATATCTGTCATTTCCTGCATTCAGGCGTTGCACATCATCCTATCTTTACACTGAAAGTTACACAGAAAATTTTACTTTTTTGGTTGGTGATTTCACAGTATTTAAAACTATAAAAAATAATGAATAATGACTGTAAATATTATTTCACTATGTAACTTCTGCTGCAACTCAAGTTGTCTGACTTCTTCACACCTCTTTCTTTGAGCAAAACCTGGATATGGCCTTTGAAGAAATATAGTGAAAATAATCCTCTCCTGCATGTTGTGAATTTCCCTAGAGTACAAGATTTTTAAAGATGAGAATCTGTGTCTTAATCTAAATCTTATTAATACCAATTGCACTCTTGATACTGAAGTTTAGGACTGCTCTCTAGCAAATACTTTGTTATCCTAAATCTTCACCAGATCTTTCCCATATATTAAATGTGGATTGGCAATAAGAAATTCTGTGCTGAGGAAAACAGATTCAGGCTAAGACTGTCACTTAAGGTTTTAATTTCTCTACAATACACATCCCCTCCAATTTGCATTCTCTTCAATGCCTAGATGAAGATTTTCATATAGTCTTGCTTTACCCTTAAAAAAAACCCAAAAACTTTTTTTCCCTCTTGTAGATGTTTTCCTTGCTTTGCTGTATTCAAAGCAGGCATTTAATCCATCCAAGTTTGCCATCACTAGTGTCAAATGCCTGTGCTTAAGCTGCATGAATGCTCAGTCATGCCAAACTTGAAGCTTTCAGCCCCTTGCTGAAACCAGCTGTGACCCATTACTAAAGGAGAAGCATTTGCTCCCAAGACTGCTGACTGCATGGAGCATATACATTCTTTTTAAGGTTTCTCAGGGCAGCAACAGGGTTGTATCTTTTTTTTTTTTTTCCCTGTATTTTTTTTTTAAACCTTTTTAATTTTGTGTAGACAGTTCTAAAAGCAGCTTCCTAGGGGCTGTCTGATCTCACAATCCTCTTAGTCTTTCTTACTCTGTAGGAGGGCCATCATATTTCCTGCTCTCAGTCAGTAGTTGGCTTTTCTCTCTCCCCTTTGTGTAATGACTGGAGTCAAAAGGCCAGCACCTTACCCACCTCCAGAGATGATGTTATGAATCGAACTTTAAAATGAGATTTTTTGGCTTTCTGTTTTCTTTCAGGTCACACTTTTCAGGCAAAATCTCCATTCAATTCTACTCATTAGAAATATTTGAAATAATGACTTTCCATTTATTATCCTGGTCCAAAAACAATTCATTTATTTTCTGCAAATGGAAAATAAGTCCTTTCATTTCAGCTTAATTTCTGCATTCAGTTGTGACACAGCTCCCAGTTGTTATTTCTCTTTTAGTGCAGCTTTCTACATAGCAGCACCATGAAAGTCTTCATCTAGCATGAAATATGCAATGTTTCTGATTCTTAAAAACAAATCAGATAAACTTTTGCACTGAAAAACTTGCATTAAGAAGGTGCAGGCAGTGGCTCTGGGACTGCTACATTACCATTAAACAATAGAGAGGGAACTAAATAACATGTCTCAGCCCTTGGCACAGGAAAAGTGCTCTGGTTGCCTATATATTTTACACTTGTGATATGCCACTGAGCCCAGGGAGGATACATTTTGAAAAGCTAGAGTACATTAGATTGATAGCATTTTTAATAAGATTTTGCCTCTTATGTTATGCTACTTTGGCTACAGGTAAGGACATTTTTTTTTTTAAGGTTGTCACACATTAGTCTGAAACTTTTCAGTGGATATTGAGAAGTGAAATGTTTTATACAACAGTAGACTTTATTGACAAGAAGTGAAAATGAAAGAGTTTTTGTTGTTTATGGAGGTAGCAAAGATGGCCAAGATCTTTAATTTTCATGGCTGCACCAGACAATTATATATCTGTCTGGTGCAGCCATGAAAAGCCATTGTTATACAATGGATAAGCTTTTTTTTTTCCCCCCATATGAAAACTAAATTTTTCATATTATAATTCAAGGTGTTGGTAAGATTTTATTGGGAATACTTGGAGCAATTCCTTGTGCCTCTGGGTTTTACCAAGGGACTTATGCTGGATTAAATGCAGAAGGGTCTAGAAGTGTATTCAGAGGGATGAAACGGAGTAGTTACATAAAGGAAAATTTCCAAGTACATGTCAAGACAGAAATAACATTTAAGGTGAAAATAATTAAGAAAATTGAAAAAGTTAAGAATTGAAGATGAATAAAAGGATATCAAAATTGTTAAGGCTTCTACTTATCTAATAGTAATACTAGTACTAGTAGTGGCAGCATAGGACAAAGAGCCTGCTTTTATTTTCATGGAAGCCAGTATGGAATCACCCCTTAATCCCCAAAATTATTCTTGTCTTGTCAGTTCCTGAATATTTCTTGTATCTGAAAGAAGTCTGGGTCTTTAATTTTTTTTACATTGTTTATATTTTGTGAGTGCCAATCCTAAGGACCCGTGTTGTTTGCCTAGCAGGGCAAAAACATTTAAAACATTTAAACATTTAAAACATTAAAACATTTCCTCCCTCATAGCCCACTCATTAATAACATGTTTTCTTTTGTTCCTTGTTTTCCGGTGATACATTGGAAACAGGCTCCAGGAAGAGTGCATCACAGTTTTTAGTGGTTTTTAAATTTCTGAGAAGTCCACTTTACACACCTATAAATTGCAACCAATGCAAACTAATTTTAAGATTTGTGTCAGGAATAATTTGCCAGGTGGGCCAGTTTGCTATGGATTTGTGTGGTAAGGGTTTGGCATTCCCTGTAGCACGGGTTTATAGCTTCAGATACCTAGAATTTTACTAAATTTATTCTTATAGCAGGGAATATTTTACTGAAGAGCTTGGACACTGTCAGTCCCTGCAATGTCTCTTGCTGTATTTCTGAGTTGATTGGGAATTTACCCTTCTGTCTGTCATTCAGTCTGCCTTCAAAATGCCCATAGCAGCCTTCTTCTAATATGCTCATCATCTAGAGAAACACAGAGATGTTTTAGGTGAAGATGTGCTGTCCCCTCACTTTGTGAGCATCTACTGGTACCCTGGAGCCTCCTGCAGGGGCAGAAAGTATGGAGGCTGTTTTTCAGTTAATTTTTGTCCTGCTGACATCTTCAAATTGAGAAGTGCCACAGTAACAAGCAGAACCCATCTCATTTATTCAAGACTCTTGAAGGGTCCTCACCCTATGTGAAAATCCCATTTTTTGCCTGGAAGGACAATCAGAAGCTCATAAATCTCCAGGCTAAGCAATCTGGACCCTTGACACCTCAACAAACTGTTTATATGAAAGACATAATCTGCTTATCTGGAAGGTGCTTGGTCTGCAACAATGGAGGAAAAAGATCTGTTCATTAAATATTAAGATCCTGAGAGAATGAAATAGTTTTGTTTTTTGGTTCATTGGTTTTTGGGGTTTTTTTTCCCTTGTGATTGTGGAGGTTGCTCAGTAGTTTTGTGTTGCATTCACTCAGACACAAAGCCAAAATGGGCCTTGAGTCTATACTGAAAATCTTCTTGAGTCACATATCGCCTCAAAAATGCAATTATTTCTCAGTACACTCACTTTAGGGAAGTAGGATGGCTGTAAGTTAATTTCTTAGTGATAAGTATAAGCCTGGCAAAACATAAACTGCCCTCTGGACATATAAATAGTTACATATTTCATGCATTTGTACACTCTCACAAAAAAATCTTGGCTGCCAGAAATCAAGTCCTTGAGAGTCAGAATCAGTAGATATTCACCCAATATAGCAAAACAAGATGTTTCTACTGGAAGCAGCACTCCAAGCAGTCTAACTTTGAAATGACAGGACTGAAAGCACTGCCAAGGGTCTTTTTTGTGAATAAAACATATTTACAAGAACTTCCTAGAGTTACTCCAACAAACCTGGTATTTTTTTGTTTGTTTGTTTGTTTTTGCTTTTTGTTTGGATGGTTGGTTTGGTTTTGGTTTTGGTTTTAATGATTTTTGGGGCTTTTATTTGCTCTTTGTTGTTGTTTTTGTTTGTTTGTCCGTTGGGTAATTTTTTAGTTTTTTGTGTGTTTATTTGAGGTTGAATTTTTTGTTGTTGCTGGTATTGTTGGTGTTGGGTCTTTTGGTTTTTCTGTGGTTTTTTTGGGTTTTTTTGTCTTCAGCATGTATTAAGTAATTTGCCAGTATGCAAATGTGTTTGTCTCTCTCATTTGCTCATCTGAAAAAAAAAAGTCAAAACCAGGACTCCACAGAATTCCTTCCTTTTGTAATAAAGTAGGTAGAAGATGGTATAAGTAGATAATCTTAGTGGGCTACTAATTTAAAAAGGTAATTAGGTTTGTAAACTAACAGTTTAAAGCTGCAATTGAAATAATGTTAGTTTAGTGTCTGTATTACGGATTTGGACACTGAGGTTTAATATGTCATGTATGCCAAGATGGTTAAAATGTTGGTCATCTTTAAATAATGGTAAGTATTTTTTCTCAAGAAAATTCTTAGATTTTTTTTCCTAAATTCAAGTATTGCATTGTAGTCAGAACTTACTAATTTTGGGATTTGATCTGCGACTTTCCTAAGGAATCAGGAATTTTGAGCGTGAGTCGTGAGCACTTTATTCTGTTTCCACAGACAGAAAAATGAGCAAAAGTGTCACATACAGATTGAAAAGAGCTATGGCCAATTTTCAGACATGCACAAGAGATTCTGCATCATCTTAAAGATATGTCTGAATAATGAGGAACAGTGATTAACATCAGTCTGTGGGGAAATCCTCAGAGTACTTTCAGTAAATCACAGAATCATGGAATGATTTACTTTGACAGGGACCTTAAAGATCACCTTGTTCCAACTCTCTGCCATGGGCAGGGACACCTTCCACTATCCCAAGTTGCTCCAAGCCTAAATCCAACCTGGCCTTGGACACTGCCAGGGATCCAGGGGCAGCCACAACTTCTCTTGGCAACCTGCGCCAGGGCCTCACAACCCTGACAGGGAAGAATTTCTTCCTAATATCTAATCTAAAGCTACTCTCAGTTTGAAGGCATTCCCCCTTGCCCTGTCACTATATATCCTTGTAAACAGACTCTCCATCTTTCCTGTAGTTATTTACTGTTCCAATGATCGTGAAATAACAGGAATGTAAGTGAAAGTGAATTGACTGCTTCTAGCAATAAGTGAAGCTCCCCAGTGGTTAAATCTTTTGGCTCACCCAATTATGTTTGTGTGTCCTTCTTTCCAAACCAAAGTCATATTCCCATGGATGAAAGTCCTTGCTAGCACAAGCCTGGTGCATGAAGGGGATCCAAATCTTCCATCCAGTCTGTACCTTTAGAGTGCTTGGTCTACCCTTTCCAGACCAATGAGCCAGAGAAGTGGAGAAATATTGAAAAATGGGGATAATATTAGTAAATTTACTGAAGTCATCCTCAGATGGAAAGCAGAATGTGCCTCTAAAACCCCTGACTATCTGCTGATGTAAACATAGTGTGACCACTGGCATATCAGTCTCTGCCCTTGGCCCTGCCCTGGGCTTTCTGACCAGCAATGGAACATTTTACATAGGTCAAAACATTGCCTTTGCTATGGGATAATTTATGGTCCTCTCTGTTATGAGTAGAAAAATAATTATTCTTCTTTGGCAAATTCAGCCTTGTGTATTACTAACAATTGTATATCGGAGGTGTTAATGAATACTTCTGATTTCTTCAAAAATCCAAACATTGAACAGAAGGAATAGGTTAAACAACTAAGACACATACAAATAATGACTTGAAATTTTCCAAAGGTCATTTCAAGTGTGTTTCTCATTCACATTTATCATCTCTGAGTATAATTTTAGTTAAAGATATGAAATATTTTCCTGTCCTCTTTTCCCCTCATATAACTTTTCAGGTTCCCTATTTTTTTTCTAATGCACACATTTATGTGGTCCCAGCATTTTCTGTAGACTTAATATTATGGGTTTTTTTCCAACATATGTCTATTACAAATATAGAATGTGTCTAATCTGTTAACAAACACACTTGTGGTTGTTGGTGCCACTGAGGACACCATTCATGTTTATAAATATGGATCAAAAAAAAACTTATCAACAGGAATGTTTCAAAAATCACCCAAAAATATTATTGTGCACTTGAAATAACTGATTTGGCTTGGGTTGTTTTAAAAATGTAGTATAATTCAGTTTGGTAAGATTTGGGTGGCCCTAACCCTGTGGTTTGTTCAGAGGGGAATATCCTTTGAATGAATTTCCCTTCTGTGAAATTTGATTGAAATCACTCCTTGTTTGATTGTGGTGTGGTCAGCACTCACTGCAGCTACCACAAAATGTACACCCCACCCACACATCAATAGAGTGCTGGATATCACTGTCCCACTTATCCTTCACGGGCTATTTCTAAGCTGAAGGCATTCAAAAGAACAGACAACAAATAAAAAGTAGTTTAAAGAGAAATGCCTTTACCTTTTTGTCATCAAACAGACTCTGAAAACTAATCAAAATTTTATGTGTTTTACCTCTAAGGGTCTTTTGCTTTTTGTATCAAAAGGAACTTTTGAATTTAACTGTTGGGGATTAACCTTCAATTAAGGTTTTCTTTAAACTCTCAATATTTATCCATAATTATGAAATGTGGCCATTGGAGCAGAAAGATATGAGACAAAAGAGAAACTGAAGAGTTGGAGATGGGTATTTCAAAGCAATGCTGGCTGTGTTCTGAAGTTACTTAAGGCATGTTTGTTCATTCAGAATTGCTTTAATTTTTATGCCATCTCTTGTGTTTCTGCAAGACTTGTCTTGGGGAGCAAATGAGAAATATATTGCTGTTTCAGGGTTTGGCAAGACTGTCGCGCTACTTCTCTCATATTGATCTCTGTTTTCTTTTATTCTTTTGTTTCTTGTCTGGATTTTTTGTTTGTTTGTTTGTTTGTTTGTTTGTTTGTTTTTTAATAATTTTGAGAATTCATGTATGCACTGCAGACAAAACCAGATCCAATACTGGTAAAGTAGATCCCATTCTCTGCAAAAGTTCTAATTATTCTCAGTATCCAATTTGTGAAGATAGTGCTAAATGAGTGTAAGGACAGCTGGAAAAGGAGCACTTTTAGATGGTCTGCAGTAGAATTAAAGTAAAGTCTTGCTTATGCTGCCTGTATCTTTTATTTATCAGTCACTGTTGTCCTTGCCTCAGCTTTAGCCATCCACATGCCAGCTGTCTAGTTAAAACTTATTATTTGTGCCCCATTTAAAGTCAAAACAGAAAGATGAGCTCTCCCGAAAGATGTCTCACTCCATATATCTTAGACATCTAATTTAGCATTTAGCTTTCTCCATTCACCAGAGACAGAGCTAAAGCAAGTGTCTGAAAAGTGTCTAGTTCCACATGTATAATGTTAACTAAAATTAATGTTAAACTTAATTATTTTAATAACCCAGTTAAAATTATGAGCTGCATAGAAATATTTCCACTGACTTCTGTGGATCTTGGGATTGGACCCTATGGATTACTTATGGTTTTCTCTATTATTTTTATTTTTCTTAAGTAGTTTGTGAGAATGTTGTTAAGTGTTTCACTCCTGAACAAAAATATTCTGAAATAGTTTTTTCACAGACTTTTTAAGCCTTCAGAAGAAAATGCTGAACAAATTTTTCTGTTTACTACTAAAAAACTTTCTAAGCTTTACTTGGATATTGTTGCTTTACCATGTACAGCAGTGCTTTCCACAGATATATAGAGACAAGTGAGAAGAAACACTTTGAAATCTCATTTCCAAATAACCCATACAGAAAATTAGGGAAATATGTCTTATTCTTCAAATCATATCCATAGTTGGTAGATACTAAGAGAATTCAACCAATCTACTAGGAACAAAGACATTTTTTCTGAAAAATGAGGGTTTGTCTCATCATTTGGACCTTCCTTGGAATTCAACAGAGATTTAAATGATAGAAGCATTATCATGATTCAAAATAGATGAGTATTTCTGAACACTTGAAAGAGAGAAAGAGAGAAAAAGAGAGAGAGGGAGAAAGAGAGAGAGAGAGAGAGAGGAAGGAAGGAAGGAAGGAGGGAAGGAGGGAAGGAGGGAAGGAGGGAAGGAGGGAAGGAGGGAAGGAAGGAAGGAAGGAAGGAAGGAAGGAAGGAAGGAAGGAAGGAAGGAAGGAAGGAAGGAAGGAAGGAAGGAAGGAAGGAAGGAAGGAAGGAAGGAAGGAACATAAATTGAAACTTCCAGAGGGATTAACCTTTGCGGAAGAATGTAAGTTCTTTCTATATGTTATTCAAATTTAATAGTGAAATAACACTTTTTTTTTTTTTTTTTTTTTTTTTTGCATCCAAGTTTGGCAATATTTTGAGTGATGCAGCTCAGTATTTGCAATTGGTATACAAATTGGGAATTTATAGTAAGTAGCACAGAATCCTGATACACTGGGACATATTATAGAAAACAGGTAACTCAATATCTGAGGACTTAAAAATAAGAAGAGTTACTTCCAAACACATATCACCTTTCATATACTTTGAATTCTGTGAGATGAAAACTTGCTAACAAGTCTTATACCATGAATTGGCTTATGACTTCTTCAATTGAGCGTTACTTTTTTCCTCCTTAAACTTAGTGAACAACTCAGCGCAGATGAAAAATATGAAATTTCTTTTGTCTTTTTCATGAGGATCACACTATAACCCCTTGTTCTGTAGCTTTGGAAGAGGAGGGATAGGTAGTCAATGTTGTGTTTCTCTTTGCTTTTACAGCCAAGGTGTAATGGCTCTTTAATAGAGCATGACTTAGGAAAGCAGGGCTATTAACTCTAAATGTGTCCATATTACTGCCTATCCCTATTTTTTCATCAACAGATACCAAAACCTAATGCTTAACTAAAACCCAGACTTAGTAAACAAGAAAAATTAGAACAAACCAGCAAAAAACCTGTCATTTTCTAGTCTCTGAGTTAATTTGAAATTTAATTTTTTTCAGGATATTGGTACAATCCAGCTGCAAAGTGCTTTCAAAATTAGAAGAAAATATCTTGAAAGCCTCACAGTACTGAGAATGTGATTTGCCTGTATTGGAAAAGCAACCCTGGTAATAACAATGTGTTTCATTTAAAACT
Organism: Lichenostomus cassidix; assembly: GCF_008360975.1. NCBI lineage: Eukaryota > Metazoa > Chordata > Aves > Passeriformes > Meliphagidae > Lichenostomus > Lichenostomus cassidix. The sequence goes on from NC_139511.1 coordinate 69,512,100, forward strand.
TAGCTACAGAAATTTTAGTGAAGTTCTCACTGTTCCAGGGGTATGAACAGGTGAAATTGGCAGGACATAAACTGTAAAGGGACACTTTTTGGCAATGCGCATAATTCCATGAATTCCCTCAGTGTTCCCTTCTTTTCCAGACTTACACAGTCCCAATTAAACCTTCTGCTCAGGCATTTTGCCCAAGGCAGGTGTACTGGCTGGGAACTAGGTTATGACAATCTCATGTCAGAAGATGCTTTAAACACAAGTTCACTGCATAACCAAAGGGAATTGGCTTACCTGATGCAAGGTAGCTTCTATCTCCAAATCCTGGCTCAGAAGTTTGACTCATGGTTTATTTGCTAAATTCCAGTGAGGGAAGGATAAAGCCTTGATTTCCTTTGCTTGGATACAACTGCTTTTCTGATCCATGACTGTATTCCTGAGTGAAATATTGATTTGTGAAATCTGGACTGACCCCTGCTTCTCCTTAAGCTACTATTCAGTACAGGATAAAAAGGTGGAAACCGGAGATACATTGCAAAGGAAGTGTCAAGACTTGGTTGCAAACATGTGCTAAAATAGATCTGTTACAAAATCTTGAACAAAACCACTGATTTTACCATTAAAATGAAAGGGCTTCATGGACAGAAGCCAGTGTTTTGTGAAGATATTACACAGTCACGAGGAATGATATTCTGCTTTTTATTCATCAGCCAGCTGGCATAAAGAAAAGACAGCAAACTTTCTTGGGAAATGTCTGCTCTTCTGGCCATTTTGCTTTCCACATGTGTGGCAATGGGCTGGTTTGGGCTGGGGTAGAGTTAATTTTCTCCACAGTATCTGGTGTGGGACTGTGTTTTGGATTTGTGATGGAAATATTTATGAAAATACAGAGATGTTATCGTAATGCTGAGCAGGGCTTGAACAGAGTCAAGGTCTTTTCTGCCTCTCAACCCCCCACACCAGCCAGGAATAGAAAAGGAGTTGGGAGAGGGCACAGCTGGGACAGCTGACCACAACTGACCACAGGGATATCCCATGACACACAGTGCCATGCTCAGCATACAAAGCTGGGGGAAGAAGAAAGAAAAATGGGGACATTTGAAGTGATGGTGTTTGTATTCCCAAGTCACTGTTACTCCATTGAGTCCTAGTCTCCTGGGAATGGCCCTGAGGCCCTGTCTGCCCATTGGAAGTGGTGAAGAAATTCCTTCTTTCTCTTTGCTCTGTGCCTGGCTTCGGCTTTACATGTTTTGAGTATCTTTGTTTACATTTTGTTTACTTGTTAAACCTATTAGGCAGCCTTCATCTCAAGTTTTCTCACTTTTACTCTTCCGATTCTCTCCCCCATCCAGATACGGAGAAAGTGAGCAAATGGCTGTGTGGGGCTGAGTTGCTGGCTGGGGTTAAACCCTGAGAGGTAATACAGTAAGTCTGTGGTGTTTCCCATACTCTTAATGCTTTTCAGGCTTAGGTGATGTGTGTAGCCAATGTTACTTCACACAAACCAAAAGGATTGCACAAATCCCACAAGTCAGTGCTATCTTTCCTGAGCCTTCTATCAAGGGTGATAACTAGCACTGGAAAACCTGGATAAGGGATATGAGGAAGAATTAGATGAAGCCTTAGACCCAAAGGTTAGTCTTAGGGTGACTTAGGCTCCTAAATTGACACCTAGACAGGATTTAGATACCACAAGTCCAAACCAGAACACTGGAAAACGTCTAGTCACATTCATTCAGCCTTTAGTTTCTCATTTGGTATCAAAGACCTCCTGATTGCCCCTGAGAAGATTTTTGAGACTATTTAGATGTAACTTTGTCTTGATAGAGACTCTTTAGCACTCAGCTCACAACCGGTTGCTTTGTCAAAACTGCTATCGGATCAGAGAGCATGACTGGAAATCCTACAAAATTATGATTTATGACAATTTTCCTCACAAAATAGATGTTTTCCTACCTTATTTAAAATGCAAATGTCTGAAACATTTGGGTACTCAAATTAATTTTTAAGCCTAAAACTGGAAGCTTCCCCAAAATGGAGGAGAAAGAAACAGGAAAATGGAGTGCCGAGGAGATGGGGAATTTCTGTCTTCCTCTTTAAGTTGTGTTATTTTGCTGTAAATTTCTGATTCTCAGGCTACTGAGATATCAGAAATATCATCTTTATATATATATATATATATATATACACATATATATATTTCTAGAAGTCTTTCTGCTTTTGCCAATGAACTCAGAAGGGTGGGGGAGTAGCTGTGATGTATAGAAAACATGAAGATATTCAGGTTAATATAGAAATAAATTATAAAAATGTAGCATTTGAAGAAATGTTATTAGCCTCAGATTTTTGGCACCTGAAATGTAATGAAATTTCAGGCAAGATCTTTCATTGCCTCTATGCTTAAGGATGTGAGAAATCCAATGCATCAAGCAACTCCTGGATGTTGCATCCTTATCCATTGCACATTCAGAACCTGGAAGTATCTCACTCCCCACCCAATGGATGCAATTACAAATGTTTCCCTCTGTGAGTTTGATCAGCAGCAAGGCTGTGGGTGTAACCCACAGATAGAGGACTGAAGTCCACACAGCTTCCTCAATCTCTAGTTTCACAGATATTCATATTCATGGTTCCTTGAATACCAGGGTGGTCTCTGGCACTTTTTATGACATACCCAACTATAGTACACCTACACAGGGATTGACACTCAGACCAATGAGCCCTGTGGCCACTGGTTTGTTTCCCATTTAACCAAACCTCTCTTACACAATGATCTCTCTGGATGTTGACTCTTAGACCTATGGATGCTTAGACCCTCAGTGCCCCTTGGCAGTCTTTGGCACTTTTACGAGTTCAAGCGCTTATATATATGACAAAATTACACAGGAGCAAAAAGTCAATATAGTATTTAATAAGAAGCTAGAGCAGACTGCTGTGATCAGGCACAGGGTTCCATCAGGCAAGCACACAGTGTGGTAGCTTTCTGGAATGTAGTTGCTTCTTCTATCTGCCCTTTTTCTATTTTGCTCTTTCTCCCCCATCACTCCTCAGCTCTCCCTTCCCCCACGATGGGAACTTCCACAAATGATCCCATGACAAATTTTCCACAGTTCCATGATCCCCTTAGGATATCTCATAATACTCATGTCAGGAGTTTCCCTTTTCAGGCTGACCCTCTCTAAGCTATGCCTGACTAGTTTCATCAGTGGACCATCAGCCAATAGCTGAAGAGCTCAGGTCTTCATTATTGTCAACATTATTAAGTTTTTGTTAACTCTGTGTGTCTGTGTGTTTATAATTTTCATTTTTAACTGCTATTTCTCATATACTGAATAGTCTTGAGCAAAGTAACTTAATGAGCCTGATTCTCTCACCCACTGTTACCATTTCATATACAACAAATAGAAGAAATGAAACTTCATAGAAAAGGACTAACAGTAGCTCTCCACAGAATTATGGCTGGACAAAAGGCAGAACATAATTTAGAAAAATTGACAGGTGTGAGAGTTTGACACTTCCTTGCCTCGTTCTGGATTGCAGAACACCAACATTCATCCCCTTGGGGAGTCTAAAGTGGAGGCTCATTCTTTCCTGACACCAAGAGATTCATGCCTTCAGAGACACAGCACTGAAAAGCAGGAGAAGTACTAGGGTGTCCTGAGTGGATGTAAATTGTGTGCCACATTTCTAGACTGAGGACATCACATTTCCCTTTTGACTTGGGGTGAAAGAGAAACCACTCTGAGAGTGTGCTTCCTCTGCTTCTATATTAGCTCTTTAAAATATCTCATATAGATTCCTCTTTAGCCAACAGTGTGATAACACCAGAGGATGATTAATTTAATGTATTTGTGCATCTGTCAAAGTGTGATACCCGAGAAATCTTTCTCAGTTTTCTCATGCTGTAAAAGAGACAAGAAAACTACCTCAGGTATAAAAATTCATGTTATGGTTATTGACAAGCAGGTAGTATAGTCCTCATGCTGGATACCCATAACATTTCTTTCAAAAAATTGATTAGGTTTAACATTTAAAGGCTGGATTTACACTGTAAGTTTATATTATTTCCAATCAGCGAGAGATAATTAAATTGCCCCCAGAGACAGTGTAGGTGGAACTTTAGCTGTCTCAAGGAAGCCTGTTTTCAGTCCAGATATCTGTGTATCTACTGAACTTCAGGAATATTTCCTTTATATGTAGATGTTTTTCTTTTGCTGGCAGTATGTGTGCAGGTTGTAATATGAATTTCCTTTCCTGTCCAAGTGAGAAGAAAAGATAGGTAAAACAAAACAATGAGGTATTAACTGGTTTCTTGTAGACTGTGAACTCAGGCACTAAAATATTTGGTAACTTACTTACAGTCACACGCATCCTATTTGCTACAATTCTATTGAATTTACCTCTTCATCAACTTAATTTTAATCTCCAGATTGTATTTCCTCCACTGACATTTTTAATAGAGATTTTATTTTGCAATATTATAGTCTCATAATTATGTTTCAGTACACATTACCCAGTATATTATGTAAAACACAGCACTTCGCAAAAATGGGCCATCGCTATCAGACTATGTATTTAGAAGAGATGTTAAAATTACCACATTTTTTAAAATACTTTTAAAAATTAGAGTGCTTAATAGTAAACAAGAACTTTGATTATTCAAGAATAATTGGTTCAACAAATATACTCTGATATTTTTTTTCTGGTTCCTCCTCATAGACACAAGTACAAAAGCAAAAAGTCTTCAACTGATTAACTCGTCAGTCTTAAAAGCAGGGAGAATCATCTTTTCTAACAGACCAAGAAATTCACCCATCAATTACAGCAAGACATAATCTTCAGTGGCCTTGGGTGAAGCATATTCCAATGGAACTACAGCCCCAAGCAGAGGTATTGCAGTTAACTTCTAATATTTTGCTTTAGATTTTGCATTTTTTTGCCAAGAAACCTCACGGATTTGTAGAAGCTGGTGTGCATGTCGTGTAGGAGCATGGTGTATACTCTTTTTAGTTTTATGCACATTGCATATCACCAGGTGTTTCACAGCTATGGAAACTGAGCCTTTTTTCCCAGCATATATTTGCTTTATCTATGCAGCATTAGAACATTCCAGACAGAACCAGTAAAAATACAGAATTGAGTGAAACTGTGGGACATGTATTAGGTTGAAAAGGTTCTTTAATATCTTAACTGCAACCTCAGTACTCACCTAGTTAATTATTTTGTTGAGATTTAGGTCAAAGATCAATTATCTTTGTAATTAAGTTATATATCACAAAAAAAGGGTTATTCTGTAAGAGCCCAAGACCAACATGTATCATAAGAAAAATTCTTTTAAAAAAAATAATTAAAAGCAGTTAATTTCTAATTTCCTCTACAGGAAAAATATTCTGAGCTCAGTCATATCTATCATGTTACTGCAAATACATATCATCCAGTAATGTTTTGCTCCTAATATTTTTTTTCATTTTCACCTGTAATTAATTTCAAAGTTTTGATGCCCGTGCTACCTCTTACAACAGATAATCTGAAAATGCATTGTCTTCTTGTTCAATAGAGTAATTTTTACTTTTGATTAGGAAAGTGTGCATTAGATAGGCTTGCAAGAGTTCATGAGAATTTGAGCTTAAAGAGATTTTCATACAGAAGCCTGTTTAACATAAAGATGGCCTTGTTGATGGCATTGTGATTTCTACTGCCAATTGCACTGCTGAGCTGCTATATGGCCTTAGGCATGTCATTTCATCTTCCCATGCCCTTAGCTACCCTTCAGTCCTTTACCTTTCCCCACTATTTAGGCAATTAACTCTCTCATGCAAGTATTTTTATCTTGTAGATTGGTGTATGGTGTCTAGCACAGCTAAAGCCCTGTTAGTCCTTGATGCACTGCAGTAATATTAAATAATTTCATCTAAGCATGTAGAGTAATTAATTCTGTAGCGGGACAAATAATTCTAATTATATAATGAAGAACACAGTCTCAGTAATTTTACAACAGTGTCCCAATAATTACTATCTCCTTTACCACAACTGTTGCAGGGAAAATCAGTAGCTGATGGAGATTTATGGTAGAAAAACAGAGATGAAGAGCCAAATTTCAAACTTTTTACTTTTAGTGTTTGTTCAGATGCTTACTTCCTCTTCTCCAGGTTTCTCATCTAGGGCTGGGATAATTCTGTGCAATCTTTTGACACTGTGTGGTTAAAATTATCACTGTCAGTTCTTCCAGGAAGTACCATTCCTTGTAAATTTAAGCAGAAATTTGCTGAGAATTCTCTGTAAGCAAGAGGTCAGAGGGAAGGAGTTGGTAAGTGTTCTTGTGCAAACCTTCCTGGTATCAAGATTTGCCTACACAGTAACAGACATGGCCTCTGGAGCAGCCTGTTCCAGCTGGTCCTATCTGAGGAGGCAATCTGGACTACCCAATATCAAGAGATCCCTTCCAAAATCAGCAGTCCTGTGATTTACATCCAGGGCCTTTTATATACATATATTAACACCTGATATGTAATATTAATAACGTGGTATGTTCACCTGTTTTCAGATCATGATACCAGTAGAAATTTTCCTTGATTTGATTATTTCCTATCACACCAACCTTCAGCGGAAATTGTTTCAGTCCATAAGTTGGTAAGACTCAGACTTCTGTAAGATGCAATATCCTTGAGGGCTATGTAACTTTTCCAGGACTAATTTGCAGACAAGTTTCTTTTATCCCTTTTGAAAATCACTTCCTAGGCATTGTCTCAGCTTTATTATATAGTGTGGCCAGAATAAACACTTTGCATTCATTTCCTGTCTTCCACATTCCCACTTTTCACTTCCAATTTCCTCTACCACCTCCCCTGCAGCAGTGGAGGAGGAAAGGAAATATGGATTGTGGTCAGTTCATCACATGTTGTCTCTGACACTCCTTCCTCTGAAGAGAGAGGACTATTCCCACTTTTCCCTTGCTCCAGGGTGGGCTCTTCTCCTGGGGCCACAAGTCCTGCCAGGATCCTGCTCCAGCACAGGATTCCCATGGGCTCACAGCCTCCTTTGGGAATTCCCCTGCTCCAGCTGGGCTCCTGCAGGGGCTGCAGGTGGATCTCTGCTCCCCCATGCCCTCCCTGGGCTGCAGGGGCACAGCTGCCTCACCATGGGCTGCCCAGGGGCTGCAGGGGAATCTCAGCTCCAGAGCCTGGAGCAGCTCCTGCCCCTCCTGCTGCACTGCCCTGGGTGTCTGCAGGGGACTTGTCTGCAAGGCACCCTTCTCTCCAAATGTTGTACTTTCCCATTCTCATGCCTGGATCCAGTTGGCATTGGCTTGATCAGACATTCAGAAATTCCTGGCAGCTGCTCAGGGAAGCTTCCCCACCCCTGCAATTCCCCAATATCAAAACTTTGCAGCAAGAACTGAATAACCTGGTTTAGGATCTTTTCAGGACATACTGAAGAACTGTAAGACCCTCAGATCAACATAAACAGAACTGAGTGTCATTTATCAGCCTCATATATCGCACCAAAAGTTATATATACCTTAGCTAATCACTCTAGTGAAATAATCTAGCTATGTTAGATTTTCTTTACAATGGGTGGAGATGAGTAATTTTTTTTAGCATGTGACCCTTAAGCTCATTTTATTTATATTAGTATAGGACAATTGAATTATATTCCCCAGTCCAGTGAACCCAACTCTCTCTTTGTTTTCTGACAAGTCACTGTGTCTTTGCTCATCTCCTCAGCTCTGTTATTGCCCTATCCCAACAAAATATCAAAGAGAACCATACCTGGGCTTCTTTTAAGACCGTACATACCCAAGGGCTGTATGAATGAAGAGGCAAAGTACCAGTTTTCCTGTGATAAGCACCAGATTTTTTTGTCAGGGGAAGGAGGAGTCAGGAGGATTAGGGAAAGTAAACTGAATTGTTTTGCACATAAATACCTATGTGTTTGTCTTGTGTGCTACAAGAGAGATTGCCTCTGGGCTGTTTTATGTGCCAGCTGTTTGGGGAATTGTGTTTTGTTGTTGTTGTTTTTTATCCCTTTCCTCCCCTGTTTATGAATTATTGTAGCTTGTATGATCCAGCTTTGGGGTGGGTATGTCATGGTATTATTTATTTATTTGTTTGCTTGTTTGGCTTCTTCTCTTTACTTTATTCAGCGTTTTAGAATGAGGAGAGGGTGTAATGGCAGCCATTGTGTACAAAGAAAATAACTCTGAGATACCCCAGCTAACATTGAGGGGTTTAATGAAATTAGATATTTTTACACAGAAGCTATTCAGGGAGAGGAAGAAGCCACTCTGTAAAAACATGGGAATTTTCCAGAACATGGGACAAAATTGAGATAGTTATCAAGGATTATTAAAGGAAATAAGGAAGGGGGAAAGATTCTTAACTACCATGTCTCAGCAATTAGTAAACTTATCTTCTTCTCTTGTAATCAGAGAGGTAAACTTAATTTACTTCCTTTTGTAAAAGCAAACTCAAAGTCCTCTGACTTCTTTCACTGCTTTTCTCCATAGTCTTTATCCTGCCAGGGGAGAGGCACAGGAACTGATATGAGTATTTCTATGCATTATGTATGGACTCTAAGGATGTACTTTCTTTGCTCAGATGCAGATGTCTACTATGCATATGTCTTCATCAAAGCTCATCATTCTAATAATCCTCTGTAATCCTTGGAGGAAAATAGTCCATTTTAAGGGCTATTCCTCTCATCATAATGCAGTCATTAAAAATATATGAGAGTTCATGTACTAGGTCCTTTCATTTCACTGCATTTGGTCCATCTTATTTTCATTTCTAATAAAAAAAACCTTGAGATATGAATGTATGGAATATTTAGTTAAAAACAGGTGAGACAAATCTCAGCCTGATCAATCTACTCACACAATTATGAGTTATACCATCAAGTCACACACTTTGACTCACCCCTTCCAAATCAAAGCCTCTTTTTGTATTTTAGATATTGGCCTTGACAAGACAGTTGTTTGAGACAAAACATATCTTATATTCTTGAAGGAATGCAGGAAGGATCCATGTGTACCAGACTAATTGTGCATTAGATGGTATAACATGTAGACTTATATGCAAAAAACTCACTTTGCCAGTACTTTTATGATTCAAGCATGTGACATATCTATTCTGTTTTCCAAAAAAAGATCGGGATAAGAGCTACCAAACCCCAAACACATTAAAACATCTAGCAAATTTTGGCAATGAACATTTATTTAAGTAATAATTTGGATCTTTGATCAATGTGAGATCGTGTAATATGTTTTTTCTGAAGTTGCTTAAAGTGAACTCTCACTATAGTCTTTTATACTGAAATAATTTAAATATGTGGATGTATTATCACAACACCAATGAAAACAAAACCAAAGAAATTTATTGATTTCTGTACAAATTAAGGTCTTTGCTAATTTGCACAGACACAATTGAAACAATTAACTCAATGAGAACAACAAATTGTCTAATTATCTTCATGATAATTTATTTTACATTTGGTAATATTATTTTTTTTTTAATACTGAGAGGTAAATTATAATCAACTGGTTTTAAACCTTAAAAGTATAATTTTGTGCATTTTAGCTGACATGATAAACTATGTGATGGGAGGTCCATCTCATACTGTGAGTGATTGAAACATGGCAATGATGTTTTCCTTCATATGTTGGATTGTGTATGGCAGAAGACAAAGACTAAACCAGACCAAAACCTTCAAATACAGTTTAAAGAGGATATGCTCTAATCTCTAATTTTAGGTTTCCACACAGGGTAACAGTGATGGTATTATAGCTCTGCGTGGGCTGGTGTATGTCATGTACAAAAACCAGAATGACCTAAAGGTTTCTCTAACCTGAAGCACAGTGGTATGGTTTTCTGGAATAGGAGAATGAATGGTATAAGGAAAGCTCAGCACACCCCAAAAAGGCCTCACCTTTACCAGCTTGGTGCTAAAAGAGACTGAGGCAAAGCAGCCACATGGTAGTTTACATTTTGGGGTCAAAATCTGAAAAAATGAATGCCTTAAGAGAGATTTTGAAATGGACTGATTTTCCTAAAGTATTAAAAGCCGAACATCTTCCCCTTCCTTATTTTCCCATATTGGTATTTTCATATATTTTTTCTCTCTCTGGATAGTGCTACTGACAAAACACAATTGCTAAAATCCTTACTGATTGCACGTTCAATTACAGCTCAAACATAGATACATTTGAAGATTGGAATAGACAGAAAAGCTGTTTAGTCTTGAGACTAGGTCTGACAAATGCCAAATTACCTTTCAAGTGATGTTGTATAAGAACCTAGTCTCCACCATTCCAAAGATTTTAGGAAACATTATCTTCCCTGGTGCTCTTCCAACTTAATTTAATCTAAACTTAACACAATCATCACCATGCATTGAATTTCTTTGCTAAAATTCTCTGGTTTGTTCCATCATCTTGTTTGACTTATAAAGCTGCAAAATTTGATTTGCTGACAAACTTGATTTAAAATCAAAGATATTTTTAAAATAGAATCATAGATACCCACAAATTCAAACATTTGGGAATGTTTCCTTTATAGAAAATCAGAAAAAATAAAGATGGTGGAGATCTCAGCCTAATTCACCACCTTTACTGAAAGTTAGCTTGAGGTCATAGTAAATTTTGTTGATCAAGACCATGAGATACTCCAGACTTAGAAGATTTTGAATATGATTAGTGAGATCAACTTTCCAGTTACCAACATCCCTAATTAATAGACCAAAGCAAGCACTAGCTATTCCCACACTTCATGAGCACTTGCAGGTAAATGCTTATCTGAACCATGCTGAGATTACTCTCGCAAGAACCTCAGGATTATAAAATCCAGTTTTACCAGTCAACTTTTTGCCTGACTAATGGAATCTTGCAAAAGTATTGCTATCAGGGCAAAAGCTATGTGGCCACCTACTGCTTTCTGTCAAGACTTTAAAAAGAAATACCAACAGTGATATAATAAGAAATCAGCTTGCCAAAATATTCCAAAAAGCAAGAACTTCCAACTCACTGAAACTCTACTTAAGTTATTATATGCTTGAATGGCCACTGCAACAACAGATAGCTGTGCAATTAATGCAAACCTTGTCATCCTTCTCCACCTTGCTTGTCTCTGCACAGACCAGTAATGAGGCTCCTTTAGACACAGAATGTGTGCAGAGCTCTGACAAACCACCTCAGTATGCAAAAAAATGCTGAGGGGAACTGCAGGAAACATGACCACAGCAGCAAAAGGTGTCAGCCCTTTCTATATTCACAACTTTGTCTTTCAGAGTCAGTTTGCACTGAGGTGGAAGGATGTACGCGTGACTGTTGTTAAGTATTTGTCTCCAAGGGAAATATTTTCATTTTTGAGGAACAAAACAACAAAGTCAGAAGGGGAAAGCTTTCTTTTTTTCATGGACTATTTCCCTCTTAAAATTTATTGTATGTCAGGTGGAAAAATTACTGCCTGAAGTTTCCTGTTCAGATGAGAAAGCATTAGCCAGTAAACTATTTCCTAATCAATTTTAGAAAAAAAGACAAAAAAAGAAAAAAGAGAAAAAGAAAAAGCAAGCACACCTGTTTTCTAAAATCAGTAAATAACATGGCAATGGAGTTTCTGAACAACTTAGTTTTGAATTATCCATCTTTAAAACAAACTTGTTTCATAGACTAATCACATACTTTATTCACTCTCTTCTTGAACATATCTTTTTATAGAACTTAATTTTGCAAATTACTCCACTGTTCAATTGACCTCACTTCTAGAAAATACTGTCTTTCTTAAATATTCTACCTTGGTCTTTTCAGTTTGGAGACATTATTCCTTATAATATCATCATTAACCACCTCAAATAGTTCCTCCAGCAATTTCATGTTATCAAGTATTTATAGACAGTTACCATCATCTTTATTTCTTGAAAGAGGTTCATATAGCTTCGTAGTTTCATAGATTATGAAGCCAGAAGGGACCATTGTGAACATCTCATCTGACCTCCCTCATAACAGAAGCCACAGGACTCCCTTGAATTAATTTTCATTGAACTAGAACATATCTCTTAGAATATTTTGATTTAAACATTTCTAGCATTAGTGACTCTACAAAAATCCTAAGTTCCTTCAGTGGTTAATCACTCCTCCTGTGGCAATTATTGGTTCTTTCTGCTCTGAATTTCTGCAGCACTGTATCTAAGTAAGTGCAGTGTGTTTCCATTACACAGACACACACACAGATGGTAACACCATGAGTAGGGAAGGTCTCCCAGTTTTGATTTGGGGATGCTTTGAAATCCATCTTGGTGAGACTGTCTTGCAAAGGAAGAAAAGTGCTCAGAGGGGCTAGACACATTCTAAATCATAGAATCATCATAGTACCATTTGGGTTGGAGGGGACCTTAACGATCACCAAGTTCCAAACTCCCTGCCATGGCAGGGCAACATTCACTGGGTCTGCCTGTTACTGATCCTGTGGCCTAATTCACCTCATTAGTATTGTGTTAAAAAAAAAAAAAAAAAAAAAAAAAAAAAGTACTGATTTTGGGGCTCTTCTCTCACAGCACGAACAAAGCTGTAAGTTTCATGACAAGCTATACATTTCATCAGTGTGAGTAGGGCAATAGAGATTTCCATTTTGGCCTTCTCAGCACTCCCACACACACCCTTTCAGTAAATCAATACCCAACCTCCTCTGCATCAAATCACTTGCCTTCAGTCAAACTCACTAACCAGAGAAATGTGACTCAAAAACAGTGTAATTCATATCTATGAAGTATTCTGTGAACTCTTAGCAAAAGATGTAATGCAGTGCCATAATTGAAGAGAGTTTTCCTCTCCTGTTTCTCATGTTTGTCGAGACAATTTTCAACTGGTATTTCTTGATTTCCTGTGTGTGAAAAGCTCATAAAGCATCAAGAGTAATTTCTATTTTTGTTCTTATTTGCAGCCCTTACCACTCCTCCTGGAACTGGAGTACCTGCTTGCAATCATGTAGCATTACCTATTAAGAGGCATCTGAGTGCTGCAAGAATGGACTAAAATGAAGATGGCACTGCAGCTGTCACACACAATGGCACATTTTGAAGCTGTTTGTGCTTGTTTTGTGCAACCCGAGATCAAGAATTTCATCCACTACAGAACATCAACTTGATAAGCACAAATTCTTCATAGCCAAAAAAGTCACTATCTATGTGAAGCTGTGATCTGAATAAGCTGATATAAATGGAATGGAAGTGAGCCTAATGAGAATACTGGTTCTCACAGAGATGTAGCTCTAAAACAAATGAGGGATGTTAGGAAAGGCATGTTCAGCTGCGGAGCCAAATTCAACATTTCAGTCTTTGTATGACTAAGGGGTAAGAAAGAACTTGGGGTGATAAAAGAAACATTTTGGAATGAAACAAACTCATTTCTCCGACTGGAAAACATTAGATTCATTGCCTAAGAAGGCTGTATGCTGGGGGAAAAAATAATCCAAACTTCTAGATGAATGCTGATTAAAATGACCTGGTTAAATATTTAAAAAAAAAATTGCCTTTAGAATTAAAAGTTCTCAGCTCCTTTCAAAGAGTAACTGAGGATGTGATTCATCTCCCTCAATCTAACCTTCTGAGTCTGGATCTGAGATGGTCATCATCAATTTCTTGAGATTAATACAGGAAAATGGGCAACATCTGGATACCATTGATTCCATTGTGAAAGAGAGTCCTGCAATAGATGTGTTGCTGCCTCTTTCCCTTAACTGATTATAGACAGAATTTCAAACAACTGGCTCCAACTTAGACATGAAATTATTGTGTATCTGGAGTTAGATTAGATGAAACCCAGCACTAAAGACTTTTAAATAATCTTTTATGCAGAAATGGACTAAGGGCTCCCCCGAAACAGAGGAAGTTAAGACAAGATCTGATCTGTTATGTCTCTTAATTTCACACTACTATTTTTTGGGGGGAGGCAAAAGACAAAAAAAAAAAAGTGGTATGAAAGGACCTCGTGGTTTTTCAGTTATATTAATTGGATTGCATATAAAAAGTGTGCATGACATACTGATTTCTAAAATTTACCATGTAGTTTAGAAACCCTATTTTTTTTTCTTGTTGCTATGAATCAGTACACATCACAAAATACTCACATTAAAAAAGAAGATATTTATGAACAAACCATCCAGCTATCAGTTCCTAGTTATATATTAACAAGTGAAAATTAAGGTCATTATCTTAGGGAGTAATGCAGGCCATTTTCCTTATAACTTCAACTCTGTCTAGGACATTGCTTACACAAAACCCTGTTATTTTTTATGTTGTTAAAGCTAATTTTGTCATCTTTAGTACCTGCACTAGAGTCTTGTGGAAGGTATCCACACCTCCTCCACAGGACTCTGGAAATTATACACCACAGACTCAGAAAATTACTTTGAAAGGCATGGACCTGTTCACCTCTAGCAGAAAATGCTAAACCCAGGACTTTTGTGAAGATCCCTGAGTTTCAAAGACTGTTCAGTTATTTCTGGATGAGGAGCACTAAAAGATTACTTTTGCCCATATTCTGAAACACATTCTTTATACAGAACTTACTGATTTTGCAGGTACTGGGCATCTTGGGTGCTTATGAATACCAGTCTGACTAGATATTTCTTCAGTTCCCTCTCAAAAGAAGTAAAATCAAGCTCAACACTACAAATAACGTTTTAGGTGCCAAGTGAACTTTACCAAGCTCCTTTGCAATAGGTAACCTTACTCTTTCTTAGTCTCTTTTATTTTTTTTTTTATCTGTGAAATAGAAATAATCCAATTTACCTATTTTAAGGAAAGTGCTGAGGTAGATAGATATTGCACGCTCTCACAATTAAGAAATAATTTAATTTAATTATTTTATATGTGGCTCTCACTCTTTTTGTTTTTTTTTGTTTGTTTGTTTGTTTGTTTGTCTCTAAATCTGTTAAGAGTGTGACAATTAAGATTATATGCCAGATAAATAAAGAGAGAGAGAGGGATTCAAAATTCCCAGTCCCCAAGTCTCATGCATTGTATGCTACTGCCCCCCACACAAATAATATTTGATATGTTCTTCCATCCCAGCCAAATGGATTTTTCCAGGACCTCAGGGGCCAGAAATTCCAGACAATATTTACAACAAAGAGTATGTGTAAGAGCGAAGGAATGGCAAAGGAAGGAATATATTAATTTAAGCTCTAGCCCATTTTAATTTCCAGGATTTTGTCTACATGCTTTGCTGATTGTGCGCTCAGAAATTAGGCTGCTCTCTTTAAGTCCTTTACTCCTGCTTTGGCTTTGAAGCTTTTACAAAGCTGGCAGCTTGAGTGTGGCACAGCCATGTGGGCATATTTTAAAGTGTCAGAACTAATGCTAAGACTTTCAGTGTTGCAAAAGAAATGTAATTTGCTTTGAGGGGTGGACTTATTATTGAGAAATATTGTTGTAATCCAAATTTTTCATTAAATCTCTCTCCCTCCTTCTTTCCTTCTATTGCTCCCCCTCTTTCCCCCAGACTTCCACACACATAAAGTCATGTATATTCACATGCACATTTGTACATTGTTCTTTTTTTCTTACCTCTTATACCAAAAAGAATAGAGCCTTGTGATATCAGAAGGAATGGGCAACTTGATTTAATATGGCATTAAAAGTAAAATATAACAATTCTGAAATCTTCTAGATATTATTTTGTTTTTTGCTAGCCTTCCAAAATAAAATGGCCCCTTTTAATGCTTAAGCATGAGCCAGGTTGTGCTAAAACACATCAACCTGGCTTATTGGACTGGCTTGTCCTGATTCAATAATCTTAATGCACGAAACTTTGCATTTTGCATGAAATAAAATACTCATTAAATATGCTGTCTCACACCCTTATACAGTCAGAAAATGAGACAAAATATCATTAGTTTACAATGCTCATTGACAATGAAGGATGAGAGAGAAAGGAAAAGATAAAGAAAAATTTCCTGTAGTCAAAATAATGTGTTTTTCAGAGCTCTGGTTCTGTGGTTTGTCCTTTCTCTTCAATGTTTAAGATCCTTAGCAGAAAGACTTGAGTTGAAAGAAATGTGACAAATTTCCACCTCTAGTCTTACTGAACACATAGTCCAACATTTCTCCAACATCTTTACTCCACTTGATGTTATTCAGATCTGTCTTATGAGCATGACCTGTGCCAATGTTAAAGAAATAAAATCTTTACCACTTGTCTGCTCAGCTCCAGGACCTCACACTGAGACCTCCATTTCAATGCTTTGGATGAGCAGCTGGTGGCAGGATGTATGTGCTCTGCAAATGAGTCTGTAATGGTTCTGTGTTTCAGATGGGTTTGGATGTCATGTCAGCAACAGCAGAGCTCACACAGCCACCAGGCTAAGATCACTAACTGCTTAATTCCTTGTCCAAATGCATGATATAGGAATATATGACATGAAATTACAGAATCATGGAATAATTTGGGTTGAAAGGGAC
Organism: Lichenostomus cassidix; assembly: GCF_008360975.1. NCBI lineage: Eukaryota > Metazoa > Chordata > Aves > Passeriformes > Meliphagidae > Lichenostomus > Lichenostomus cassidix. Next base: position 69,528,540 of record NC_139511.1, read on the forward strand.
CTTTAAAAATCATTTAGTCCAATCCACCTTCAGTGAACATATATATACACACATATATAAATATATTTTTTCATTGTCCCTTGGGAAAGAGACTACACTCTCTTTTTCAGAATGTCATCTGGAATGAAGCTAGACCTTTGCCTATTATCATGGAGACAGCCAGACAAGAAGAAAAGCCATTCTCTTTGATCTAATATATTTTTTGACTGCCCAGATAAAAAGTTTGCCCTTTCACTAATCTGTGAAATAACCCAGTGACTACTGAATCCCTAAGAAGGCAAAGAGAAGCATTAGCCCTGAGCACATTACTCCTTCAAAAGAGTTGTTCTTGCTGTACTTTCAACAAAAGACTGTGCTGTTGTAAGACTGAGGTTGGACATCACAATTGTTTGAGGCAATCACTCATATAAATAGATATGTAAGCAGCTTTCCTAAGTGGAAGAGTAAGGTAAATGTCTTGAAGCTCTTTTTTCTCTGAAAGTTGCATTAATTCTTCTTAGTATGATTATAATGTATTAACCACACAGAGTCCCTGTTTCTTTGTTTTAAAATCTGGTCTCTGTTACTAATGCAAAAATAAGAAAACAATAAAAGAGCTAGGTGTTTCAATTTTGTCTTAAGGTTTCAAAATTTTAATACTAGTTTTATAAATTGCTGATTTCTATTAATCATAGAGTTACCACTCAATCAAATTCATATTTAAAGCCATGGAAATAAGCTTTTTCTCAACTGTAAATTTAATTCTTACAGAATAGCAGAAGCACTGAAAAGAAAACCCTAAATCAGTTTGTCTGTAGATAATAGCAGTAAGAAAAACATCTTCTTATTAGCCGCATCTATCTTGGCAAAGTTTAATAACAAATTCGGTGTCCATAGATGCTGACAGTTTATAGTTTGTTAATGAGAGAAGAAATTATAATTTATCTGTATTTCACATTGTCATCAGGTATCTTCTTGAACGATCAATGCATTTTAATACTCGTTTGCAGAGAGAAATGCATTTGTCTTCCAAGGATATGAAAATTAGCTAAGGAATCTGTGAGATAAGGTTGTGCTGTGGTTTCTGTATCTTTTGTTTATGCTTTCCCTCCTTATGTGCATACATGTATATATAAATTCTTTCTGTAAATTTACACATATATATACATATATATATATATATATACACACATATTTATATATATGCATATATGAGTGTTTATATGTATTTGGATACACACCAATGGAGTAAATCTGGGTCAACAGTAAGTATCACAGTCTAAGCATTGCTCAGAATGAGTAATCTCCCACAATAAATGTGTTAAATTTAATTCTATATTTCTTGTTTCTATCTCCATGTGAGTAAACATGCACAATGGCATGTGTACATATGTGTATAGAGAAGAATTTGCCTACAGCTGTCTGTGTTCACACTTGCTTACAGCTGAATTGGATGGGTCCTGGAGTAAAAAGAGCAGTAACTAATACAGGGACCACCCATGGCCCTTGAAGTTGTTAAACATCAATAGGATTATCTTGAAAAAAACAAAGGAGAAAAAAGAGTCTTTGGTTTCCATGCAGACAAGAGCTTGTTCTTTGTTTATTAAACAAATACTCTCAGTTTTTCATTGGTATTCAGCTTGTCCTTGCTATTCTGTCTATATTGTCTGCATTTTGCTTAGGGTCTCATGGGCCTATGACAAAATGTGCCACACTAATCATGCTCCTGTTTAACCAAAGGCATCCATTCACCTTTGGACCAAATTTGTCATGTGATACACTTAGGATACTTTCTTTTATCCCTACCTCTGTACGTAGAAAAGGCATATATCTGTTTCTTGTATTGATGTTACAATACTGGGATTTTAATGTGCACACATTAAAATATAAGTTGTTTTTAAAAAATGGGAAAAAAAAAAAAAGTTATATGCAAATTCCCAAACTCGGTTGGAGATTTATATCAGAATTCAATGTGTAAAATATAAATTAAGCAGTAGCAGTAGTAACTGCTACTCTAAATTGCACCATTTTGCTTGAGGAGAATTTGGGTTTGCCATTTACTCTTTTTACCAGAGCAAGTGCATTCTGACCTTGACTTTCAAACTACCATTAAGCAATTATTCCTAAGCTTTTGCAAAGATCTCTCCTTTAGATGGTATAACACAAATATTTAGTTTTTTGAGGGCTGAAAATATAAACAAGGGCATTTTCACATTTTAACAGAGACAGCTGAGATAAGAAAGGCTTGGAAATAGCTTTTGCACAAATATAAGTGTTTTGCCTCTTCCCATGCTTGTCCCATTTGAGAATAAGTAGCAACAAAAAATGTTTCTTAACACCCAATGGTGTACTTAGTGTTGGCAGAAGTATGTGTCTTCTATGGATTTATGGTGAGAAATGTCAATATCAAAGTGTTTGTGACAGCTCTTATCTCTGCTCTGTTGGGCTTCACGTGTATTAAAGCTGAAAGTGAACTTGCTTTTTCTTATTTTATGTTTGGTTTTTTTGCAGCTCAGACCATTCAACCATCACAACAAGGTCGCACAAACACATGGTGGATGTCATGAGTGGAATCATAAAAGTTTGGCCATTTACCTGAAATGAACCACACAAGAGTGTTGACTATTTAAACACCCATATCAAGAATACAAAACATGAGAGTCACAGCACTAGTTCAGATGAGGGGTTCTTCTTGCCTGTATTGCTTCTCTAATGTGACCATGAAAGATGCTTAGGGAAGTGCAAAAGTGCAAGAAATAAGGTGTTGTATAATTAAACTGTATGGAAGATGCCAGTAAGCTGAGTGAATCTGAATGAATTTGTGAATGGGGTTCATCCTTTGTAAAGGCTAAATTCAGCCTGCAAGTTGGATTGTCATTCACTGCCTTATCACTGACTGCTCCAGTGGTAATATTTTACAAAGAATTAAATTAATTAATCAGAATTAAAATGTCTTCCAAAACATTTCTGGACAATGCCATCGAATAGATCAGATATTCTGCAGACCCCAAGGAATAAATAAGAGTTTTATAATGTAACTTCAGAAGTACTAAGCCAAAATCAGCCATCTAAAATCAGAGCTGTGGGAATAATTCAGGAGTCCAAAACTGTGCTTGCCAGCATAAATGTATCTGAATGCTTCTCTATACACACACAGAAGTTCATAAGTGCCAGAAGCAGCAGCTACTGGTGAATGTGAACTTAAAAGGGATGACATCCATGGTGTCCTGTGTTGTCACCATGCACAGATTACAATAATAATAATAATTATATTAATTTTTATAATTATTATTATAAATTATTATTATATTGCTATTATAATTATATAATAGCAATAATAATAATTTCCACTTCTACGGCCTTTTTGTTCAAGGACTTTCACAAGGTTTAATTTGCTAACCTGTACAACAACTCTGTGAGGATAGCTATGTAATAAGAGGTCTGCATCAAGCTTTGTCACCGTTATTGTTCTCAGTCTTCCTCTGTCTCTGTCTCTTGTGCTTAATTTAAAGCATGGTTCTCCACCACTTACTCTGGCTAAGCAGTATTTTGTCACACAATTATTCATTTTAGGGGAACATCAATAAAATCTGTGCCTGACAGCCACCAAATTTCTATTTTAAAGGGCTAAACTGGCTTCCCTAACAGAGAAACTTCACCTAGGGCCTCTGTGCTCCTGAGCCCCACCAGCCAAGCACAGGAATAGCATCTCCCTTCTGATGTTGCATTACTTAGGCTAAGGCCTTGAGTACTCTCACACTGTTGCTACGTCTGTCTGGGAACATTGTGTAATACCATGATATAGAAAATAAAAATCATGCTACAGAATTGATATCTCTGTAATTTCTCAGCAAGATTTTTCCATGCAATCCATGGTAAAGTATTATGCAAAACAAAAGAGCCGTTTTATTACGAGTGTGATATTCCCAATGCTACTCTGTTGTCATGCAACAAATAAAATAGGGGTTAATTTATTGCAGTGCAGTGAACTGCGGCTTGTGTCCCACTCATTGGTACAACTTCCTCCCCTGTAGCACATTGCATGCACTGACTTTCTAGCTCCCTTCTCCTCACCTTCCCTAATTCAGGACAAAGATGTGCTCATCCCTGACAGCAGCATATCTCTATGGATTTTTAAGTCTGAAAAGAATAATTTTATTATTTATTATCAGACAGCTAGGATGTCATTTAGGTTTGCATGTTCTGGGCTAGTACTTTCTAGAGATTACACCCTCAGAAAACATGTAAGCAGATGAAACCACAAAGTAAGTTTCCACAAAGTCCCAGTTCTAATCTGTACTGCTAGAATAAAACCTAAATTAATTTACTGAAAAAGGGAAAAAATACAGGGTGGATGAAGAGTGGACTGAGTGCAGCCCTACAGAGGACTTGGGGCTGCTGGTGGGTGAGAGGCTGGACATGCCCTGGCCATGGCACTCACAGCCCAGAGAGCCAAACCTCTCCTGGGCTGCATCCAGAGCCCTGTGGGCAGCAGGGAAGGGAGGGAATTCTGCCCCTCTGCTCTGCTCTGGTGAGACCCACCTGGAGCACTGCATCAGCTCTGGTAACCCAGCAGAGACAGGACATGGAGCTGTTGGAGCAAATCCAGAGGAGGCCTTGAAAATGCCAAGATGATTGGAGCACTACGGAGACAGGCTGAGAGAGCTGGGGTAATTCAGCCTGGAGAAGACTCTGGGGGGACCTTATAACACTTTCCAGTACCTAAGGACAACCTACAGGAGAGCTGGAAAGGCACTTTGGACAAGAACACAGAATGACAGGACAAGGTGAAATGTCTTCAAACTGACAGAGGACAAGTTTTCACTAGATATTAGGAAGAAATTCTTTACTGTGAGGGTGGTGGAATACTAGAACATGTCAGCCAGAGAAGTTGTGGATGCCCCATTGGAAGAGGTTTTTTTAATGGATGTGGCAACAGAAAGGAATGCCAGTTTCCAAGGCCACTGTTGTGTTGTAGTTTCTGAAAAAGTTATCTATATTGTACATAATTTGGGTGGTTCTGGTCATCAAGTAGGTAAAGCTGTGTCTTAATTATGTTCACATAAGGCAGTTCTCTGTCAACAAGTTACATTAAATAAAATTCTGTAGTGTCAGAAATAAAAATACTTTAATTCACAGTTTTCCAACATAACACCATCCCTTGAGATTCTTTCTTTTTCTTTTTCTTTCTTTCTTTCTTTCTTTCTTTCTTTCTTTCTTTCTTTCTTTCTTTCTTTCTTTCTTTCTTTCTTTCTTTCTTTCTTTCTTTCTTTCTCTTCCTTCCTTCCTTCCTTCCTTCCTTCCTTCCTTCCTTCCTTCCTTCCTTCCTTCCTTCCTTCCTTCCTTCCTTCCTTCCTTCCTTCCTTCCTTTTTCTTTCTTTTCTTTCTCTTCTTTCTTTTTCTTTCTTTTCTTTCTTTTCTTTCTTTTCTTTCTTTTCTTTCTTTTCTTTCTTTTCTTTCTTTTCTTTCTTTCTCTCTCTCTTTCTCTCTCTCTTTCTTTCTTTCTCTTTCCTTCTTCTTTCTTTTCTTTTTTTTCTTTTCTTTTCTTTTCTTTTCTTTTCTTTTCTTTTCTTTTCTTTTCTTTTCTTTTCTTTTCTTTTTCTTTTCTTTTCTCTTCTCTTCTTTTCTTCTCTTCTCTTTCTTCTTTCTCTTCTTTTCTCTTCTTTTCTCTTTTCTTCTTCTCTTCTCTTCTCTTCTCTTCTCTTCTCTTCTCTTCTCTTCTCTTCTCTTCTCTTCTCTTCTCTTCTCTTCTCTTCTCTTCTCTCTCTTCTCTTCTCTTCTCTTCTCTTCTCTTCTCTTCTCTTCTCTTCTCTTCTCTTCTCTTCTCTTCTCTTCTCTTCTCTTCCCCCCTTTCCCTTTCCCTTTCCCTTTCCCTTTCCCTTTCCCTTTCCCTTTCCCTTTCCCTTTCCCTTTCCCTTTCCTTGAAATTTAAATTGAGGTAACTCAGATCCACCTACACGGTTATTTGTAGCAAGTTTTCGTCTCTGATGAGTGACTAGTCTGTAGGTATTTAAAAATGCATTTATTCCTCAAGCACAGGTGGTGTTAGTACACTTACCTAAGAAAATGCAAAGAATTAATGGGCATTTGCAAGGTGCTATGATACGAATATCACAAGCTGAAGATAAATATTGTATTAATATGAGTCATGGTATTCCTTGAAACACTGAGTCATACTCTGTTTCTTATACAATTAAATGAAAAAATGATACAGATGAGGAAGTGCTAAAAGGAAAAAAAAAAAAAAAAGAAAGAAAAAAATAGAGTGCCAAATCCCCATAATCATGTACCTTGCAGTAATTTCTGTATTGGTGGACAAGCAGAAAATTAAAGCTGTTGCTAAAAAATTAGATTGTTTAGAACAGCTGTATACCTACAGAATGTCATGGTTTCCTTTCCCTTCCCTTCCCTTCCCTTCCCTTCCCTTCCCTTCCCTTCCCTTCCCTTCCCTTCCCTTCCCTTCCCTTCCCTTCCCTTCCCTTCCCTTCCTTCCCTTCCCTTCCCTTCCTTCCTTCCTTCCCTTCCCTTCCCTTCCCTTCCTTCCTTCCTTCCCTTCCTTCCCTTCCCTTCCTTCCCTTCCCTTCCCTTCCTTCCCTTCCCTTCCCTTCCCTTCCCTGAACTTCCCTGAACTTCCCTGAACTTCCCTGAACTTCCCTGAACTTCCCTGAACTTCCCTTCCCTGAACTTCCCTTCCCTGAACTTCCCTTCCCTGAACTTCCCTGAACTTCCTTTCCCCCTTCCCCCTTCCCCCTTCCCTCTTTCCCCTTTCCCCTTTCCCCTTTCCCCTTTCCCCTTTCCCCTTTTCCCTTTTCCACTGGTATGTGTCTCAAAGTGTATCTCACATTTGTCACCCCTTGCATGCACACATACACACATACCACTTACACACACACACAAAAATAAATAGAATTGCTTATACAAAAATGTTCAAGGAAGAGGCTGTGCTTGCCTGAAGCAGAGGCCAGATGCTTTGACTTCCAGCTTTCTTCCATCAAAGCTGTGCAGTTTCGAAATTAAAATCTGCAGCAATAATGAAACATATTAAAATGCATGCAAAGTCTTGAGGGCTTATAATATGCTAAAAACTGGCAATGCATGTTTACATCCATATATCAACTTGGATGTGCTGAAAAGATTTAAAGTGTAAAATATGCAAATATGTGTCATATTGTCACACTTGGTCTCCCTAATGGAACTCCCTTTCATCTCAACTCTCCTTAATTTCATGAATATTGCATGCCCCTCACACCTTTTGCTCCTGCTGTTGCTAGGCTGAGAAGATTATGAAAATATGTTAATAGTAACTTTCATCAAATAAAAGTTGCAATATTGAAAATAATAAAGAAATGTATCTTAAAATACAAATGGTTGAGTTTTTTAGCTAATTTTTTCCCACTGGAAAGCCAGATAACTATGAGGCAATTAAATTAATAAAGAAATAGTGGGGAAAATATAAAAATCTATGTATGTAAATAGATGAATTCAGCAAATATTTGTGTGCATGTGCATGTGCATGTAAACTTGATAAACATCTTGGGAAGTCTTTCTAGACAAAGAACCTGGGAAGTATTTTGGCATTGCCATACTTTTGTTTAAGCACCAGACTCCTTATTTTCTTTGATTTACAAGGCCTGCTAAGCAAATCTAAGTAGTTTTATTTTTCCCTCACATTCATTCTACAACATTATTCTTTCAAAGTTTTCAGAAACCAGTCCTTTAATAAACAGAGCTCTTTGAACATTTGGGGCCAAAAATTGGAGCTCAAATACATTAAAAAAGAATCAAAAAGCTCACCTATGTATTTTTTAACTGCATGCATCATTTCTAGTTAATTGTTAAGTGTTTCTTGGCATTTGAGTTAACTTCCTGAGCTTATTTTTTTTTCCTATGTTTTACCCTTTTTTTGTTAGAAGTCCTCACTAAATAAGCTGGTTGTTTTTCTGTTTAGGTTTCAAAGATAAAGGTGGAAGAGGAGGAGAGGAGAGGAGAGGAGAGGAGAGGAGAGGAGAGGAGAGGAGAGGAGAGGAGAGGAGAGGAGAGGAGAGGAGAGGAGAGGAGAGGAGAGGAGAGGAGAGGAGAGGAGAGGAGAGGAGAGGAGAGGAGAGGAGAGGAGAGGAGAGGTAAAAAACTCCCAGTTGACGTAGACATCACATGGGCCGTGATTTAGCATCCTTTTGACAACGTCACAGGATGGCTTAAAAGATTATTGGCTTTCTGGGCTGCAAGTGCTCAATGTCAGTCCTTGTCAAGCTTCTTGTCAACCAACACTTCCACATCCCTTCTACTCAGAGCTCCTCTCAATACATTATTCAAAGAAGAAATTGCAGCTCCACCTCACTTCATGTGTCAAGACATTAGGCTCGTGAGAATTCTGACAGAAAAACAGGTAGAAGTTGGATTGTGTCAAACACCTTTTGGAAACCTCTCCCTACTTCATCACTGCGCTACCATGGTTGCTGTCAACAGATGGCATGGTGAAACCTCTCTGTAATAATCATGTAACTTTTTAAAACTGTTCCTTTTATTATCTGTCCTAAGCTCATCTATTTTTAACTGCTGAGATTTATTATAAATGGAATAGCACAGCTTATAAGGTCGGGTAACCCTTGATTACAGCTACTGTAAATCAACCTAGATTCATTTTAATGAGACATATATTTTTTTTTATTTTTTTCTTTATTTTAAAGAGTTTCTCAAAGAATAAACTTTTTCACTGATTGTGTATGATAATTTTTTGGTTTCTTTTTTCCCATAGATTCAATCCATTAACAACTTTCAAATCTTATTCCCAGAAACTTCAGGAGTTTTGATTTTCCTTTATTTTCTTCCTTTTTCTTTTTTCTTTTTTTTGGCTGAACCACTGGAAATATAAATAGAGCTGTGGTTGTTTGAAGTAAAAGTATATTTGAAATAAGAACATCTTACTAAGAATTTGGTAATTCTCCTACAATTTTGGTGTACACAGGTTTGGTTACATAAATAAACCATATGGATTAGACAATGAAAATACTTTAACCACTTCTGCTGCTGTTTAAATGGTTTTTACTCTGTATTAATTCATAATAGTCCAACCTGGCAATGGGTTGGGTATCTCAGACCAGTTGAACAGGAAGTTCTGAAAGCACATGTTCCCAGAGAGAGCATTGCCCAAGCACTCTACCTGTAACTCCCTCTAGGGCTCTGACAACAGATCAGAGGTTCAGATTGACACCCTGTCTGCTCTTAAATTCCCTGGAAGAGTCCATCATTTACTTTCCAGCAGGGATCTAGCTGAGACACTGACTACTAGAATATGAAAACTGGACACAGACTCTGCACCAGGAGTCCACACCCAGACAGAGTTTCAATTAGTGATCAACAGGATCAACAGTCTGCTTTCTCAACCTCTCTTTGATCCTGTGTATGACCCAATTTTGGTTAAAAAACAGGCTTGTGCCAGCTGAAGGGACAAAGGCTTTCTCTTTCACTAATCTACCATTTTGCATCCATCCTTTTGAGAGCTGGCATTGCTGGATTGTATCTCCCAGGGTTGCTGCAGTCATTTCTGATGTTCTAGTTGAATGAAAATTACTGGCAGAGTAAGGAAATTGTGCCTGCTTCTCTCTCCCCATTAATGCCATCTTCTGTTTATCTGCATGCAGAAAACTTGACATTTGAAAATATGTGTGATTAGGTGGCATGTGTACTCCTTTAAGAGACTTTATTTCTTAGCAAGGCTTCTGAAGAGTCTATTTCTTTTAATTTTTCATAAAGTGTAGCTTATGAAAAATTTAAATGAAATCATTTAGTAGTGATTGCTCCATAAACACAACATGAACTCCTTTAAAATTCCAATTATATAGGAGCTCACCTTTTTAAGTGGTTTTGAATGAAAATAGCGAAGTGCAACTACACTCCTTTCAGATGGATGGGGTATAAAACCAAGGGCTTGACAAATTTTGGCCATTAGAAATCTATGGTTTCCTTCTCATGCATACACACCTAATGCAAATAGAGCATATATAGCCAGATGATCTGGCTAAATTCCAAATGGAATAATTACATTCAATCCAGTTCAAATGCTCTCTTCACTTTCATTTGCAGGCAACATTCTCCTTCCTTTCGTCCCCTCTGATGATGACACTTTCCATGACAGAGTAGTGGTATTTTGCTGGTATTTTGCTGGTTGTTAAAATAAGAATAGCCCTTACACACTTAGAGGAAACAATGGGAGAGAAGCTGAAAACTTCACAGACTGCTGACAGACAGATATTAAGGTATGGTATCATGCTCGGTATGATATGGATGTAGAGAGTACAGTAAAATGGTTCCACCTGAGCCAATAAAGGTCTGTGAATTTAAACCCTTTAAAAAACTAAATTGAGTAGATTAAAAACCACAGGCCTGATCTTGATCTTCATGAAACATGAATTGGGTCCAAATCTATCAAGGTAGACCAGTTTAATAAATGGCAAATATTTACCGAAACCAGAACATTTCACTTCACTACCTTCAAGAAGATATGACACTTCCATTTACTTTTCGGCGTGTACTCTTTTTTTTTTTTTTGTGAAAAGAGAAACTTGGTGGAACAGAGAAGTGAATTTCAACTTTTGTGTGAGGGCCAAACCCATTTTAATAGTATTGAACACATCAAATAAGAAGTGATGTGCTTTTAAACAGAAACTTGCAGCAAACTTCTAGCTTAAATATTTCTCAATTTGAACACAAATTCATGTTTTCTATTGGTGTGAGAGTCTACTCAGTAGAACACCCTTTATCATGCTTTTTGAGTACATTCACTGTTTCTGAGAATAATTGCCCTTTTACTAACATATATATAAAGAGAAAATGCTTGTCAAAATTTTTGTACTAAACCAAACAAAAAGGAGATAAATAATGCTTTCTCAGAGTTAGAAAACACACTGGCAAACACATTTTTCTATTATTCAACAAGCCTGATTTTTAACATATATTTGTGTCTGTAGCATAAGCATGCTACCTCTTGCTGCTCATGGACTAGGGAGGATAATTCATTCCTTCTCCTTTTACAATGTCCCTTTACATATTTGTAGGCAGATATTTTATGTCCCTCCTCAATCTCCTTTTTGCCAGAACGAACAAGACTAGCTCTGTTAACCTTTCCCTAAACAGACGGCATTATTTTCCAGTCCTTTTTATTATTCTCTTTTTCTCCTCAGAATCCATTCCAATCAGTCTTTTCTCTTTGAAATATAGTGCACAATATTCCATTGTGGTATTGGTTTCCTAGAAAATAAAGAGGGAGAAAGAGAGAGAAAGAGGAACATGTCAACATTTGCAAGTTCAGAAGTGAAATTCATTGCAATTTAACTTCATAGCCTCAACATGCCTGAAAAGTTTCAGGACTTACCTGAAAATAGAATAGATGTGATTGAAGTCCAGTGTGGTGATAATAAAATTATTAAAAATATACATATAGTTTCAACTATGTCACTTCTTTTTTTTTTTTTTTTTGCTCCCCAATGTGCATAATTTCTCTAATATAATGCACCTGAGGGTTTGATCTTGCAAAACCTCATATGAGTGACCAATTATCTTTGTTCGTCTTCCTGGGCCTTTTTCATTCACCATGTGAGAAAGGTTGTGAATATTCTTGGACCAATATAATATGCAAGGGAATACTGTAATGGAAATATTATTTTCCTAGGATTCTCTTGATGATTTGTTGCCATAATGCTCCATATGCAGCATTCCCTGAACTTGTATTTACACAGTGTAGCTAATATTTTTACCTCTTATTTATCTTTAAAAATTTCTTTTCACTGATTTAATGCCATTCCTTCAGATATCCAAGATTGTAATGCATTTGCTTTCCAGATGAGATTCTTGGAAGATATTAATTACCTCTAGAGGAAGTTAATGCATTCTGTTCCCCAAGTTGCTAGCCAAAGCCCAGGACCTCGGGGAAGTTGCCTGTGAACTTCACACTGTCTGACAGCAAGTGTCAGACACAGTCAAGTTGGGTCCACAATTCTAGGCACAGATTAGATAATTGTCTGGGCAAATGTCAAATGATAACTGTGTGTGTACATAATTATCCAATCTGCACATGTAACCCTCTTAATGCTTGCAAATTAGGCGTGCAACTTCATCTACAAGTTAGCTGAATGTATTTTCACACTCATCTAGTTAAAAAGTCAGGCACACAAACTGTAATAATTATGCTATTGCTATGACTCTACTCTTGCTTGTGAGAGCCTAGATTGCACATTTTCATTCAATGGCAATTCTCAAAAACTGTAAGAAGTACTTTAACTTTGAATAGAATCAGGTGCTTGGTTTTTAGTTTCATTCTCTGAATTTTATATGCACTATGGAAACAGCAAGTGGAATCCTGTTTAAAATGTGATTGAAACCATCACCTGTCAGCCTATTTGTTTCTTTCTGCATTGTCTGGCTTAAGCCAGAAGAAAATTAAAATATATATTTATGCTATGTGCTGAGCTTTAAGTTATTAAGCCCCCCAAATCAATGTATTCATACTTTTTTCTTTACTTTCTGTAATCCTCTCTGCTGGACCTATGAAAATAGACTAGAACATTTCAGCTTCTGTTTACACTTGTAATCCCCTTCTCATTCTCATTCAGAGCACTCATAGACATGCTGATGGAAAGCCCATTGAAATCCACAGAAAAGATTTCCTTTGACACCAATGATCACCGGATCAGGACAGAAGTTCCCCAGACTGCCAGGGATTCATTCTGCTCCTCGTCCTGAAAGATAGAAAAATAGTTTTGTATTTGATTGTGGTGCAGAGAAGAGGATTCCAATGCATTTGATGTGCAATGCCAATTAACACAGTGCCAGAGAAGATAAATTTGCTGACCTGCAGTTCCACTGATGTGCTTCCTTCAAATCCCCGAATATAACTGCCCTTTCCCAGCTCATTTGGACTTTCTCAATGAGTTCACAAAAATGGATGCTAAAGGTTCCCTCACACTTCTCCTGGCAGACACTTTAAGGGTGTAGATTAAATTTCATCAGCTCTTGCTGATTTGACAATGTTCAGGTTATCCCACTGTTCTTTAACCCGGGCTGTCCTGATTCTGCCTTGTGGCCTCTCTCTCCCTTTGTTAGCTATCACTGCCTCTCACTGACAGCTCAAGCATCAAACCCATCAAGCATTTCAGAATTCTCCTTACCATCTATTATGTCCTTCTTCCCCTTCTGCTAAGTAGCCGACTTAACATTTTCTTTTGTCCATGCTTCATTTCTTAGACTCTTGGAGAACTTTTTCTTGATCCGTTTTACTACCTTTGCTAATAGCACCTCATTTTGTGCCTTTGACTTTCTGACTTCTGCTCTTACATGTCCTTACTTTTCTCCTGCAGGGGACCCTGTGTCAGAGACTGTGAACCAATTTCCACTGTGCTGTTCCACATTTGAATTGAATGTTAAATATTTAAACAGTAAAGTTCTTCTTGTGGTTGTTAAATCAGCATTAAGTGATAGTCACAGTGAGTATTCAGGGAAAAGAAGGGTCCTCTGACTCACAGGCTCAGGTAAATTGTATTGGGGCCAAAAACCTTTAAAAATAGAGATATTGTACTTAATTGACAATTTTCATACCTGTTTTCTCTACATACAGCTTAGAGTCAGCTTTTCTGGTCTCTAATAAATAAATAAATAAATAGTTTCACTTTTTTTTTTTCTTTTAAATTAAAACAATGTTGAAAATAACATGAAGAAATAAATTTATATGTTTTTTATTCTCACAATTTTCAATTAAATTCCTTTACAACTTCTGTTGAGGTACGAAAATATTCAAAAATTGATAAGAAATATAATTTGGAAAGATTTTGATGGAAAAAAAAAGTTGTGATTTCCACTTCAGGAAGAGAGACAAATTGTTATGTGCTTTTTTTTTATAGCTAGGTTGTTATATTTAAAAGACAGTAATTTTTGTTTTTTCTTCCTTCATAACAGTATTTAAATAAAAAAAAAAAATTCCTACTAAAATTTAAACAAAATAAATCAGAAAAACAAATAAATAAAGAAACAAACAAAACCCCCAAACAAACATAAAAAATAAGATTCCCAGATTTCTACAGGGAAATAAATAAGTTTTAGTTCAAATACCTAGCTTATCCCTTTGGCTGTATACACTGCTGACCATAATAACCTCTCACACCCTAACTGGCAGTGATGGATGCTGTAGTGAAAATCTGAGTAGGAGGCTCTGTGGCTGCACTTCTAGGAATGTAAAGATCTTTTGGGCTGCATGGGCATGGACATAACACAAACCAAAACATTTCTGGCTATCACTGTGGATCTAGAAGCCTTTAGAGATGTTTCTGATGCAAGACCAGCAGATGAAACGTGTGGTTGTCACTGCCTCAAGTAAGGCAGCCGCTGTCACATATGGATTGGTGCGCAATTCCAGCAGATTTGTAATGAAGTTTAAATGCCTAAGGCTATAAATACATGACTAACTGTCTAAAATTGTCTGAGCAGGTTAAGTATCCAATTTCTCTTAAAAGAAGTTCATCTAAATATCTCACAAAGCTTCTAATGGATTTTTTATCAATATGATACCAATTATATTTACATTATCATACAGAGTAAAAGGGGGTAATTTGTCTCTTGGGAAGGCTGAGGAGAGAATGTAGCATCCCAAAAGGTATTTACAAGGGAATAAAGTGGATAACAGCCTTTACTGACACATTTAAAAGTCAGAATTTGATGCTTGTTCTCAAATAACTTTTAATTTTAAAGTTAACAATAACTCACATAACCAACCTATATCTTCAGTATCAAACGGTCTTTGTTATGTTCACCTCTGGGTAGCAATCTATTGGTCTTGGCTTCATAAGCTGGTTTGTTTGCTTGTTTGTTCGTTTGTTTTTTTCCCTATGCTCAAAGCAGGCCTGGGTTTCACACTGAAGAGAAGAAAACATTTTTCAAGGAAAGAATTACAACACTCCAGATGCTGCTGCCGTGATTTCCATTGTGTCCCCTTTTTCTTTTCCTTTAGTTTTCCCTTTCTAGATCTATTTTTACTTTATTTTCCTTTCTCTCCCAGACAGTAAAGGAATTGATGAGACTAAGAATTTACCCTCAGCAATGGCTATAGTTCTGCTATGCTTGTAAAAATCTGTATGACCACTGTGATTATTGCCAGAGGGAGTTTAGGGGTTTTTCCTATATAATTTATTGGTGATCTAACTCTGTCAAGCTAAAGGTCATATTCTACTTGCAGAGTTAAAGAAGCATATTTTGAACAAAATATTCACAATATTTGTTTTTCTGCATTACAGATGAGCAAAAGGTGGAGGGGAAAAAAAAAAAAAAAAGTATGACCTGAATGTCATTAAAGAAAACTCAAAAAAACTAAGGGAAGTTCAGGGAAGTTCAGGGAAATTAAGGGAAGGGAAGGAAAGTTCAGGGAAGGGAAAAGAAAAATTCACTGCTGCCAGGAAAATAATTATTCTGTTTAATTTTCTGGTTTTTCCCTCGTTTGCTGTTCATGATTTCTTCAGATGGAATTAAAATGATACAGGTCCATAATGTAAACCTTCTATGTAATACAAAAATCTGCATGGAGTTAATTAATTAAACTAATCATAATCTATCAAAAATTTTGGGCCTGGAACTTCTTATCATTTAAAAGCAAGGCACAGAAGTGGAACTCAGAAGATTTAAGTTATGGTTATATGATTTATTTGTACCATTTATTTAGATTTTTTTTCTCTTCTGTACCCTATGAAATACAATAATCATAGTGTCATCTTCCATAAAATTATTTGAAATAATGATAGTTGGGAAGACCAAAAAAAGTAGAAAATGTATAAAAAATATATATGTATGATGAGTTTGAGGCTCATTTAAAGAAAACTTTGCTTTAATATTAATGCACATTTATTCTTAAAAATATTTTAGAAATGTTGACTACCAGAATAGATTGCTCTTTCTAAAAAATACGATGTATTTAATTTATCTATTTTAATATAAAATGCATTTATTCTCCAGGCTGTATCTGCCATTATACTTCTCTACTGACTGGACTGCTACTCTGCAGGACCCTCAGTGATCTATAAGAGGTCTCTGCCTAATATCACTTCTCAGTCTGTTGGGAACACTGGATCAGACACTTTTTGGGACCTCAGATGTCTGTAATAAATGGACAGAAATTACTGCAGGTTAATATCTCTTTAAATGAACTCAGAAATGTTTAAGCTACACCTTCTACACATGAGCACAACTTCAGCAAAGGATAGACCTAAGGACTAATTGTTGAAGTCAGGACATCTTCCTGTTGGTGTTTGCTTTGCTTGGTGGGTGGCTGGGAGAGTGTGGGGAAGCCTGGGTGTGTCTATCCATTTCATTTTTGTATTCAGAGTGGAGACACAGCCTCCCCCAGCCTTTCCAGGGGAGAAGGTTGACACAGATGTCTTTAGACAGAAGAATGGATGCCACTCTTTTCAAATCAATTAGAAAATCCTTTATAGGCCATGCACATTATTATTATTTTACACATTTATAGATGTGCAAACATATAAACCTTCCTGTTAAAAGAAGCAATAGAGAAATGACAAGACAGATAATTTTTTGAAAACTGTGATTTTATTTAAAAAAAAAAAAGTAGGTAAGAGAAAAACCAGAGGAATTTGCTTGCAGAAACATGTAGATTTATTTTCTTTTGTGGTTAAAGCTCTTTTTTTTCTTTTTTTCCAAATTCAGTTTTGAGCTAGTGTGAATAAGAAATAGATCAAAACTGTTATGTGGCATATCCCTTGTGTGCTGAAACATTAAGCCAACCCAGATTTGGACACTGCAGAGAACCTTGGTGCTTGTCACACACTGAACTCAGAAGAGCTTTTATAGAAATTTTGCTCAGCTTTTTAGTATCTTTCTTGTTTTATCTCTTGTGGTTTCTACTGTGGTTTACCAACTGCTCTGAATGCTTTCAAGTTTTAGCTCCTCTTTCTGCTGGAGCTTTCCCTTACCTATTACATTAGTAGTCTAGTGGCCACTGAAGTGATTTTCCCTTTGTATATTTCCTTTGTCCTGTCTATTTTTAATATCTACTCCCCAACCCCTCTCCATTAAAACCACACAAACCACATGCCCACATCTGTGGTTTTGTTCATTTTGAGTATTTAGAATTACACTGTTGTACTTCTTTTTTTGATCAACAGTTTTTCTTTCCTCAGTTATGTTCCATCAGCAAATTTCATGTCCTTTGTGCGTATTTTATGCCTACCTCTGAGTTGCTGGTACATAAACTGAACACAATTGGTTCTTGTACTGATCTTGTTATCACAAGGGACACTTGAAAACCTCAGTTACCCCAAAATTGTGGACACTGCAGTTTTAGCATCTTTCTAAAGAGTAAAAAAGCTTATTTTTGCAGGTTACCAAGTTTTCATTAAAAAGTATATATTGCTTTTTTTTTTTTTTTTCTTTCCCCTACATTGTTAGGGTGGTCTTAGACTAAGTAAGATAATATGCTGTTTTCTTTTTAAAGGTGAAAAGGAAAAATCTAAAGTGGAAATTGAGTTAAGTTTGATTTATGTGTTGTGTGTGCCCCACCAGCCAGTTTGTGGGGGAATTCATCATGTGGAAAAGATGTAGATAGCCTTTTCTGAACTGAAGGTTACTCTGAGTTGAACTCCTGCAGCTCCTGGCATGCTGACACAAACTCAGAATACATCAGAATTGCATTGCAGATACTCCAATATCAAGCCCCTAAACCACTACAAAAGGTTTTATTGGATATTTTTTATTTTACAGATAGTGTTGTCATATGTACCTATAGAAGTTGGATATCCATATTTAAGCTCAGGGTCACACAGAACTTGCAAACCTTCACACACAGATGGCAAAGGTGTAGTTTGTTGACTAGATTTGCTCGGAAAGGCAAGTTGGAGTTTTTGTATATGACTGTGCATGTGTATGAGAAGATAATATATCCAATTTACTTGATGCCTGCCCTATAATCTTTCCAAGTATGCAATTGAAGGAATCTCAAAGCAGTCCAAAACAACACAGCTAAATTAAGGTCACAGAGAAGGTAGTAAAAGCCAGCAGCTCATAATTTTGCAGCGTTTAACTTTGCAAGCCGGATGATCTTCTAATTTGCTATTGTATGAAATTTACTGAACAAAACAAAACAAAACAAACAAACAATCGCCTCCAGAGCAAAACAAAAACCCAAACCAAACCAAACAAAACCAAACCAAAACTACAAAACAAATTCAAAAAAGTCAGCCTTTCTCCTAAAATTAAATTGCAAATTGTACATTGACATTTTGTGTTATTCTGTCAAGTTCAGTCTTTAAAATTACAGACAGCCTTCATTTGGGCTAAGAACGTAACCAGACATGAAGAAGGGGATTATTTTTATCCCTGTTAAAAATCATACTCATGGTTTCTATGTTTCTTCCTCATAAAGGAGGAATGGACTGCTATTGATTGACTCTGGACAGAAATCACCCCTGCTCAAAACCATCTCCCTGATACCCCATCCCTCTGGTTACAACATGTCTGCATTTATATTTGTCCACTAGCCTTATTTTCATCTTTCCAATTGATGTTTATGGCTGTTTTGTCCAGAAAATCATCATCATTGTCTTTAGAACTTCACTTCTACTCTCCCATCTTCTGGTAATTTTGCCCCTCTGGCTTACATTCTCATTTTCCTCTCTTTAATCTCATCACCACAGAGTTGGAATTCTTACTCTTCTGTCCAAAAGTAACTGGAAGGGGAAGAATGGAATCACTTCAAGATCCTCATATGTGAGATTCTTGTTTGTACCTCTGGGACCAGATGATGTTAGCTTATCTGTATCCTCTCTGTTCACAAACACCTTAATAATTTCCAGGTTCTCACCTCTCTCTGTTCCACTACACCTCATTGCCTTTGAGTTGGTTGGAGCCCAACAGAAGTACCAACTCCAACCCTCTTCCAACTGATCCAATCCCATGGAAAGCCTTTTCAGGCAGTCAAGAGGAAGAGCTGGAGCAGGAGACAGCTGAAACTTTGTCCACCATTTTCCAAGCAAACTCCATGTACATGGAGATCCCATGCAGGAAAAGAAGAATGCCCAATTCACAGAGATTTATCAAACAATGTAGCTGATAAACTAACACGTTCCTCTTTGTCTGTTGGCTTGCTTTTCACAGAAAGAAAATACTGTATAAGTTCTGGGGGAAAAAAAAAAAGCCTGAAGCAGATGAATAAAAGTGAAAAAGGATGTTGAAAAATAGAAGAAAAATGAAAACCTTGGGTATATGCATTGTTAGCAGTTTTGTCTACCATACATATAGTAAATACCACTCAGTGCAACTTATCTGAATTAGAGACTTAGGACACTTTTTTTTTTTTAGCAAGACAGAACATCTCAAGCATCTGTATGAGCTGACAATTATAATGTATTTGTACTTCTCTGCACAATCAATGGACAAAAAATGAACATAAGCTTTCAATTCCTCATGTCTATCACCCCCCCCATGCCTTAAATATATCCACTTGATATATAAATAAAATAAAGTTAAATAAGTTCAGTTGTAATGACAATGTGATGTAGATTGTTTTTGCCAAATTCAAGCTTGCTAGGAAATTATTTTCCTCTTGCTGGAAGAATTATACACTAATTAACCCTCTGGAAATATGTGTTTAAAACGGAGAGTGAGCTACAAATTTAAAGAAACATTTTTACACAGCTTATCTTAGTTAATTTTTTTTAATGTGTAAAAATGTTTGAAGATTACTTTATTTTTCTTTTTCTCCTCATCCCTCCTCCCTCCTTCTGTCCGATATAGGCCAAATCCTGCCAGGCAGATTAACACAAACTCAACAGGCCAAATTCCAATGTGATTTAAATAGGAGGTAAATTGGCAATATAAACAAGTGCAATTTACATACTGAATGTTAAGAGCTGTTGAAAGAATTGTGTGGAGGAAGTCACTTACAGTGCATATCAGGGTTTTTTAGTCCAGCAGAACCTGGAAACTATGTCACATAACACTGAATGTCATCTAATTGTATTGTATATATTAATATTAATATGGTCAGGGCTTATAAACTAATCCAATAAGAATAGAAAGGGAAAAGTAACCCCCAGAATTAGTTTTTCTTAATTTTCTCATCTTTGGGTTGTAGAGAAAAGTGCCTGTCTTCCTATTTATATGGGTTTAGTCCTATCCTACGTTTTTCTTTTGGTCTGTATAAGTATGTTTTAAATTCATAGGTGGCATCAGAGCATGAGGGACAACAAATGTTTTACAGCACATGGTTACAATTCAAAGTGAATTTGAGAAAAGAGGAACTCTCCTCAGTAGAATAAAATGTCATTTTTTAAAACACAGTGATTGTGAAAATACAAGATAGAAATCTCTTGCTTTGCCAACTCATCAACAGGAAAAAAAAAGTTATGACTTTTTAATGAATCATTGAACTAATATAACCAGTTATATGGCAATGATATAATAGAGGTAAACAGAATGCTGAAAGGTATAATTGAAAGTCATCCCTACAAAACCTGCTCAGCTTTTGGCCTCAGCAAGAACATTGTCCAGTTTGATGTTGCCTTTCTGGTTAATTAGGGGGCTGTTAACAAAAATGTAGGCCAGAAATACCTAGGGCAGAACACGGAATGGAAGCTGCTCAGCCTAGGAGCATTGTGAGAGAAGACACGATCAGTCTTCAAATAAGGGAATAACCTTTAATTTTCATTGTCCTGATACACTGGAAAAGACAAAAAGATTCTAAAATCCAACAGGGAAAATTTACCTCATATATTAGGAGAAACTTTTGACAGTGAGGCTGGGGAAGCAATAGGAAAGGCTGTCTGAGGAAGCTGTGCTGTGTCTCCCTTTGACAGCCCTCGAGATGAGATTACAGAAACATCTGTAAGGCAGCAGCAGTGACAGCCAGCCAGGCATGGGAACAGAAGGTGGAATTCCATCCTCGGGAGGCCTGAGGGGCCTCCTTCTGCCAGGGGAAAATGTCTTAACTTCCAGGAGATTCCGCAATGCTGTGTGCGATGGCAGGAAGTCATTGGTCCTATCATCCATTTGAATAGCTAAATGGAAGTGCAGTGTTGTTTGTGACAAGTTATTTGCTTAACATTGCTGTTCATGGTCCAGCAGGGGTTGGAGAGTATGCTCTTAAGCAGCCATATTAATACTTTTATTATTTCTAATCCATATTATGCAGTGGTGTGTCTCATTAAATGCTGTTGCATGCAGGAAAGACAAGACAGACAAGAGTATTATAGCCCATATTCATTATGCTTTTGCCTTCATGTCCTTGGAGAAGAGTTTCATACTGTAGTCAAGGGAAAATTACAGTCACCATCAGATGTTAACTCATATTTTTGGGTCATTGAATCACTGAACAGAGGTTCTTATCTCTTCTTAGTGACTTGACAGAGAGAATCTGAGATGGAAAGACTTCGTGTTCAAGCTCCTGAGTAGCTATCTAAATTTAGGAAAGATGGTTCTGCTGTACGCCAGCTCATATAGAAAATTGGTTGTTACTTGTGCTGATTCCCATCACACTCCTGATTTAATAAAAAATGCGTATTTTGCTTAACAGAACTTCTAGATTGTTGCAATACAGACAGATTTTAGCTATGACTGTCAGTTTATTCATTGTTCCAAAAAGATTTAAATAGATCTGTGAACAGGTTTCTTTATCTGTATTTCTTGCTATTTCTGTCAGCACTAAGGCATAGAGCCCATCTGGCCTTGGAGAGGTTTTGTTTTTTTTTCTCATGATGCTGATTATTCTGAAGACAATTGTCCAAAAGAAGAGCAAGAGATGGTTGCTATTTTTCTTTGATTTTTCGTTGGCTATAATGTCTGTCTCCTATTGCAAATTGACTTAAATTCCTTCCATCTGCTGCTGGGAGCCTAATCTAAATGTAAATTAAAATAAATACATTTCTGAGGAAAAAGGAGGGAGAGAAAAAACTTTAAACACTCAGAACCTTAGCATATTTCATAGTGTCCTAATTATTTTTGTGTCATCTTTCTCTTGCTTCCAAAAATATTTCTAAGGATATCACTCAGGTTTCTTAGAAACATAAAGAAGGACTCCTAGGTTGCAATTATTTTATGAATAATCAGAACAGAATATTGCAGGAACCTCAAAATTCTTTCCGGACTTGCAGGCAAAAGGAGACAAAGATGTTCACCAACTTTAAGCAGTGGCAGTAGACAGAAAGAAGCCAAGAAGAAGACAGACTTTTGTTGTTTACTAGAATACGAAAGAATGAATACAAGCAGCTAGTATCCTTTAATTACATTTTTTTTCCTTTTTAATGACTTTTTAAATATTAACATGGATACAAAATTTCAGTCTCAGAAAGAATCATGCCTAAGCAATATGTTTATACTCAGTACCTGCAGTTTCTAAGAAGGCTCCATGTGTTGTTGAGTTCAGCATTTTGTTTATAAAGTATCTTTTGTATTACAAAAATGCTATTTCTCTTTCTTTCCCTCTTTGCCTTTCCTAAAATATAGCTGATGGGGTAAGGTGGCCTTAGATTCTGGATTCTATATTTCAAACTTTCTAACTCTATGGTTTCCTGTCTAATTTTATCCTCTGAAGTAGGTTTTCCTTTAAAATTGGTCAAAATTATCTTTCAGCAAGGAAGGAAAAGGTGATTTATAGAATTGGTTATAACTTATGCAAACTTTCAGCACCAGGTTATCAGTTCAGATCCAACTTAAACAACAAGGAGGTAAAAGTGGCTAAATACTGGTGTTTGGCACCCTTTTGGAAAGAAATGCCAGTATTTTGTTCCTGCTGGAGAGCTGTTCTCATCCCACGGCCACAGGTTTGGCACAGGCTGGCAACCCCAGTTCTGATTGCCACAGGAAGCTCAAGGAGAGAAGCCAACACTGAGAGAGTTTTTCTTTCCCAGACATGACTGATGACTTATATCACACTGGAGGTCTCACAAAAAGAGCTCATTCCATCACATCTCCCTATGATCTGCTGTAACAGCCTCTGGATAAATGAAAAGGTTGTTGGAATTTAAAGACAAAAGAAAGCAGCTGGTATCTCAACCCTAGCATTGCACAGGTCAAGTCATTACACCCTACATGAGCTGTCCATAACCAGCACAGCAACACTTTCTGTCGCTTGCCTTTCAGAGTGTTGTCTCTTGATGCAAGAAGAACCAGAAACTATTTTCTGTTTGCACTTTATTCCAATAGTTAACAATTTTGACTGTCATAAAAAAAATCTTTTGGGTTTTATGTCTTTTTCTTCCTGACCCTGAGCTTTGAGCAGTGTCCTGTGTTGCATATTCTTGTTTAAGTATATTTAGTCACCAGTAAATTGAAGTCTTTATTTCCAGCATCTTTAAGAAATCTAAATTAACCCACCAAATAAATTTAATTTTTTTTTTGCCTTCATCTTAATTCTACAAAGGAATGGAAAACAAAATGCTAAAAGAGCTTGTTCTTTCAGCTTGAATAATAAAGGCCACTCAGGTTCTCTGTTTTCAGTTTTTAAATGACTGTTTGAACCACCTCCATTTCAGACAGTGAACTCTAAAAGAGCATTCACACATCTTGGTGCTTACCTCAGCTGGAAGTAAGCATGTCATTACATTTACAAAGTAAATTTTAAATAAAAGCAGCATAAATAGTAAATGTTTGAAGATGGCCTAATAACATATCAAAACAACCCTAGCCATTAAAATGGCCAAAAAAACCCCAGGTACGAAAGCAAAATTAGTCAAACAAACCCTTCACAATGTATGGAAAACCAGAGCTCATAACAGCTCATACTTTTGTGTGAGATGTCTCGAAGCAGTAGCATTGCATCCATATTGTTTTGTCACAAATGGCCATAAAGCCCTGTGCGCTGTTCCTCCCTGCAGCACCTCCTGGGCTCCAGTCAGGATCCTCAAGGACATCCCTGGTGTGCCTGTGCAGAGACCAGCTCCAAACAGAGAGTTCCAGAGAAAGCCCTTGTTTTATCATCGTGTCTGAAATGTGATTGTGTTTCTGGCTGCCACATTTCTTCCTCTGCGTCTGCTCAGATTCTGCAGCCCAGTAAATACAGTAATGCCAATGCTAATAAGAAGCCATGGGGTTTATATTAACTACATGCTGATAACAGGTTAAGGCTTGTATTAACAGAAGAGCATAAATAATCAGGACCTGTCAGATTCTGCCTGGACTTGCCTCAGCTGGCCTTGAGCTTATTTTAGCTTGCTCATTAATTGTATCAGTAATTTGCCACTATGGCTGTTCTAACCAGTTATTAGCTTTATCATAACCTCATCAATTGTGTAGTTTAGCACCTAAAGAGTTGATACTGCATAAGGCAACAGTTTAAGAAATGAAAGGAGAGCTTTGTGAGCAAAGCTATGGGCAAGTAGGAAGATGAGGAATGATAAAACATATTGTCTCATAACATGTAAAAGAAAACCCAAAATGCTGAAGACTAAGGAGGAAGAAACACCAAGAGTTTTTATCACACATGAATTTCATGAGGTGCTATGTCTACAGGTAAATCATTCCCTTTGCATCCCACTCTTCAGAAAACTCTCCTAAACTAACACATCCCAGGGAAGCTGCAGGTTTTTTGTCAATATATTTTTTTTATTAACCTGCTTCCCACACAGCTGAACAAGTCCAAGCAGTCAGTCTGAGACTTTGCTCCTGCCTTTTACCAGAGCAGAGGAGAATCATACTCAATTGAGCTTGGACAAAAAAGAACTACAGCCACGTCATTCCTCAAAAGAGTGTTATACTAAATAAGGCCTTATTATCTACATTGATAATTATGAAGTAGGTCTAACATATCAATATAATATTGCTAGCCATAACATGCAGGAGAAGAAAAAAAAAAGCACTAAAAATAAGGGTAAGGCTGGTGTCTCATTAAACTTGAGGTAGATTTTCAATGAGTAAAAAGCCTCCATTCAGCAAAGCCCAAAGGAAACTAAGGAATCTAGAAAGAAGTAGCCCAGCACCACTCACTGAGGATCCATATTTAGGATAACCATGTCCAATGAGGATATGGTGGTGGTTGATGTTTAACTGAGTAGGAGTTCCTAAATGTTATGCGGAAAAAAAAAAAAAAAAGGAGATGATGCAGGTAAAAATATTCAGAAATTGCAGAAAATTACAGAGAGGTGTTTTAACTTTGATAGGTGACTTCATTAGCCTCAAGGATCTCCATTCAAAGAGAAAAATAGTGTCCAAAGAGACTTATAGCAAGCAGGTATATGAAGCATGAGTCATAATCAAGGTCTACTCTTTAGTTCAAGAGGCAACGTGAGTACATGGTCTGTGAGATGCAGGAAATAAAATTAACACCAGGATTAATGCAAATTGGTTTTATCTAACTTTTTGTTAGATGTAGATGTCTTACATTATCACTCCAGGCTCCTGCAATAGCCATGAAAGGGTCAAGCAGCTCTGCAGTGTGAATTTTCAAAAAAGGATGGACATGTGCCATAGAATGGTGACAACTTTCCCCTGCACACATTTCCTCCAAAAAAAATGAGGTGGGACCAAGTGATTAATTTAGGTTAGATACTTAGTTTAGATGGCTAACAAGCATATGAAAGAGATCTTATTCTGAAAAGTACACTTTCTTTTTAATCTTTAGCTTAGGAAATGTGAGTGTAATTGATGTGCTACCTGTAAGAGCTCTTAAAGGATCTTTTTAAGTGCATCCTTCCTTTCAGATTTTGGCTTAGCAAAGCAGAACTGGTCTGGAAGTCCTCATTCTCTTAAGTATGGACAGGTCATTGAAGACAGAATCTTCAGTGCAGACAGCAGCAATATACTTGGTTCCAAAAAATTGCAGAGATTTTGCAACTTTCAGGAAATTTGTATGCTTATTCAGAGCATAATGGTCAGATAAACAGTCGCAGATAAAATAGATCTATATTTTTAATCCTTATTGTCCATTCCAATTACTGTTAAGATATGTGGATAAAATGCATGTAACTGTAATTTTGTCATTCTCTTGTTAAAGAGAAAGAAGAAGTTTGATTGCTTGGAAATTAAAAAAAAAAAAAAAAATCCACAGTGAGTTGCTCTTCAGTCAGAATCCATTTCTTGGTTTCCAGATGGGTAAGGGAGATTGACATCCTGGATAAGCTGCAGTAAATGCCAAAAAACCCACATTTAAATGGAAGGAATTAGTATTATGAATGGTGGTGTACCTTAGTAAATGAAACATTTGGAAAGTAGGGGAAAGATGGGTAAGGATGAAAAACATTATGACATCATGTTTTTATTTTTTAAAGTAAAGACAAAGCACTCAGGACTATATTTAGATTGCTTTTAGTCCACTGATTTGTTAAATGCACTGTGTACAACACAATTTTATTTCAATCCACTGACTGTGGAATACAAAATTGATAAACCAAACAAAGGAATACCTGGTTCTTTATGTATCTTAATGTTTAGGACAGTCTTCTAGAAGATAAGGAACATGAACTGGGAGTTCAGATTGGTCTTTGATTTCTCTGAAAGGGCATTTTCTTTAGAAGAAAATTGAAGGAAAACAATGAGTAGTTAATATAAGTAGGATGTGATTAAACACATGTTTCTAGTTCTGTATGTGAATGTAAAACTGAGGATTGCTCAGTCTGAGGTAGATTGGCATTTTATCCTAAAAGGGTCTAAGTGCTGCCAGGAACAGGTGGGCAGAGAGCAAGTGTTCCTAATTGCTTTCTTAGAAAAGACCCCAAATTTAAGCCAAGTTCCAATTTAGACAGAACATAATCAGTGTGACTCTTGTTTTCAATCTAGAAACTGAAATGTTCCAGGAAATGGTATCCACAGTTCTCTGTAGGAGTTTTTGTGTGGGCAGAGGAGGGGAAGTAGGATTATAACATTTTGCATCTACTAATTTTCATTCTAGTTTCTTACTTGGACTTCTTTTTGTTGGATTTTTTTGGGCACTTGGGATTTTTTTTTGTTGTTTTTTTTTTTTTAAGTTGAATGAAAGCTGATTCTCTAGGGACCACAGTCTGGTACATTTCCCAGAACTCACTTGGCCTTGCAGAAAGTAATTTAAATAAATGAATGATAAGTAAAATGTTTTGCAGGGCATCACTTCTACACTGAAACAGGGTTAACTGTTTTGGGTGAACAGGCAAACACTGAAGTATTTAGCAGCTCTAGGCAGGTTTTCTTTGCTGCGTAAATTTCAGCTGTATGAGAGTTCCAAGGTTTGGATGAAAGACTATTCTAGGAGTAATAAAAAAAATTCATCTAATATAAAAAACATATTTATAATCTCTATGTTAAATTTATAGATAGATATTACTTCATAAAGCTTTCATCTCCCTTTCTTATTTTTGCAGCCTGTCCATTTCATTTTTACATTGGTCAGTTCTCTTAAGAAATACCAGTTCTGAATTCCCAATGATGAAAGTCTTTTGAAGCTTCATAGTCACACAAAGGAGCATATTCAAGATATCCATATTCATAGGTAAGAACCAAATATGACAGAAGTAGCTAAAATCAGATTCATGAATCCTGTGGGAGTTAAGTTGTCCATAGGAATATCTGAACTTTCAACATTTGTCTGTAAAATATTTCCAGAGATGGAAAAAATTGGGAGACATTTCATTGAGATTTTGAGGCTACCATCTCTGGTTTTCAGCTTTAGAAACCTAGGATAGGGGTTCTTTTTCTTTTCCTGTTGTGCTGATATAGTACTCTTAAGATGGAAGAGAATTCTCCCCTCCAAACTCATGATTATGGTCTCTGTTCAAAGTCAGTGTCTTACAGATAAGAAATCATAAGAAAGAACACAGATCATATGATGGACAATGTGGAAGTTATTCTGGGTGGTGGGACACTGTTCTCTCCTCCCAGTCAAGATTTGTCTATGTACTTTCTGATGCAGTCAAGCAGAAATTTCAGAAAAAGGCAAAAGAGGATCCAGACTGAGAATCATTAAAATATTAGTTATTTATTTTTAATTTCCATTGAAACCCAAAATGTTCCAGAAAAATTTTCACAGCATTAATTTTCTGCCCCTTCTGAGAACAATCATATGAGAAGACCTAACCTGAATTGTCATCTCCCAGTAGAAATTATGGGATTTATATCTTAATTCAGCAGCAGTGTCCACTAGAATTAAGAACTCCGTCACCATCTTGTTATTATACATTAACCTCATTTGGCAGTAAAAAAAGGACTTTATTTCCTCCTTCTCATATGCATTTGCAATTTGGCTTATCAGTTTCTGTGAAAAGCTGGGGAAATAATTACTTATTAGAAGATAACAGAGATATTTTTCTTTTTTTCCCCAGGAACTGAGATAAATTCACCAGGAGTGAGGCAACTGAAAGACAGCCTAACTCATGAAATTACTGGCAGTGTTTCCTAGTTATACTCCATCTCATCACAGAAGAAGTGAAAGTGCCAAAGTCTTCTGCCGCAATTTTCCTAGCTGGGTCATCTGGGAATCAAACACGGATGCCCAACCCGCTGGAGTCTGGCGCATATCCATGGAGAACCTGGGACAGGTGAGATGCCCCTTTGTCTTCTTCCACACAGAGCTGTCCTAGTTGTTGAAAGCAATTTAGTGCATGTGTAGCTTACAAGGCTCCTTTGCTGTGTTGAGCTCAAAATCTGCTGCCCTGAAATGCTGCTGTTTCCTAAGGATTAGGGCTAAAACTGGAGCTGAGGCTGCCTGGAATGCAATTAAGACCTCAGAGCTGCAATGGTAACCTGATCTGACAACATCAGGAAAAGTCAGCACTGGCTTTGGAACAAGTAACTACCCACAGTCTGCCTCCTGTTTCCCCTGAAAGCCAGCAGCATCTGGGTGAATGCTGCATGAGAGCAATTCCATGGAATAACAAAGGTGTGCAAAGTCATGGAAATGTGAGGACAACTTTTAGTCATGACCATCCCTCCAAAGCAAAGGGAAACATAAAAAAAAAAATATTCTCTCTGGAGGAAATAGTAATAATAGTAATAATAATAATAATAATAATAATAATAATAATAATAATAGCAACACAACAATAAAAAATGTTCTGATTTTCCAAATGTAGCCATGCTTGTGATTTTTTTTTTCCAATAAGAAAACTTTACTCCCCCGATGACAGACCAGTGTAATATTCCTTTCCTTTAGCAATGATGTACTGACATTTCATGTTAATGCAAACAAATTCCCTATAGGATGAGTGTATGATTTCTATAGTTATTAATGTTGCACTTGGACATGGAACTGCCACTTCAAAAGATTTCCCCTCATTTTGGTGGGCATGTGTATATCTGCAAATGAACTGCAAATCCTCTAAATTTTTTGACATTGTTTGTAAGACAAAGCAGTTAGAAAAATTAAAATAAAATCTATTAACTGCTTATTACTGCAGGGGGAAATAGCATAGCATCCGAGCTCACATCTGCAACCATTGATTCTGAAGTAGTGACTGACAGCATTCAACTGACTAAGTAGCTTATAACGAGCTAGCTCCAGGCTGGAATAGCCAGAGGAGTGCAGGGGAGAAAAAACTGGCCTCTAAACTTTTCTTCAGCCAAAAAAAAGTCAGGGGGAAAGGGAAAAAAAAAAAAAAAAGAAAGATGGAAGAAAGAATGCTCTGTAAACAGTTGCTGTCCTTGTTCCCCTGTGTCGCAGCAGCAGCTTGTAATTGCCAGCTTTCTTTAATTCATAGTTATATCTTGAGGGGACAAGAAAGAAAATTCTTTGTAACAGATAGCAATAAAAGTATTATTCATCTAATCATTCACAAGCACATGTGTTTGTATTTGAAATCCATGCCTTTGTGCATCCACAGCATATCACATACCCAGACAGAAAGAGGCAGCTACAGCAGTGCACAGGGAAATAATCCAAATGAACACCACTCCACTGCACAATAGCACAATGTGCAGCTGAATGTGCTCTGCCCAGCTGGACATGGGACTGGAGCACATTCAAATGAAAATAACATATTTTCTACAAGAACCTTGCCCTCCTGAGACTTTGTTTCTTCCTTTTGGGTCACTCCTTTCCCCAGCTCTCTGCAACAACCATGAAATGTTTTTTGTCCCTCCCCAACCCCATTTTTGTGTCATACAGACAAATTAAATTGGTCCTTCATGTCTAAGCACTCAGTGTAAATGCAAATATATAATATCACAACATGAGGCAAAAACACACTTCAGGACACTTAAAATGTCATTTCAAAACCAAATTCCTGATGACTTTCAGGCAGTGATTTCTATTATTGCACTGCTGCATTGTGGTGATTATAATTTCACTATAGGTCAGGCTGCAGGAGAACCACACAAGGAGAAAATCAGTTCATAAAGCATCATTCCTCAAAATACTGGCAAGTCTGAGGGAGCTGAAAATGTTCTACAGTTTGTCCCACTGCAGAACAGGATATTGCCTGAAATCTAGAAAATGTTCAGGAGTAGCAAATGATATTTTCCACTTTCTTTTTCTTAAAAAATGAAGATACTTGATAGACCACTTAATTCTACCACAATGGACTTAGGTACCCTAATGGGCATCTATTGTACTCAATAGTTGTAACTGAGGCCAGGTTTTGTTTACAATTTGCATGATTCACAGATTTTAAAGGCCGTGGGAGCAATGAGATCATTAAAACTGACTTCCTGAGTACCATAAGTCCTCATCTTCAATGGAACATCTCCACATAATGCTCACTGAAAGATCTTACAAGTCCTTATGCAAACATTCCCCTTCTCTTTCAAGACTCACTCAAAACTTAGCTACTTCAAGAGATGCTTAATCTTCCAGAGAGGCATCCAAGCTTGATTTAAAGGCAAAGGCTTGATTCAAGACAAAAAAGAATCCACTTTTCCCCTAGCAGTTTTTTTTTCAGTGGTTAATCACCCACGCTGTTAAAAAATATTGTGCTTTATTTCTAATTTGTCTGGCTTCAGCTTCAGACATCGTCTCTTGTTATGCCTTGCTCTGCTAGATTAAAGAGCTTTTTAGCAGTTAGTGTTTTCTCCCTGTGAAGGTACTTAGACACTCTAATCAAATCACCTCTCAATCTTTTTCTTGATAAGGTAAATAGGTAAAGCTCTTTCAGTGTCTAACTATAAGGCATTTTCCATGGATCCTAAATCATTTTTGTGGTTCTTTTCTGCATCTCTCCTGATTTTTCATCATTGTTTTTGAATGACGAGCATTAAGAGTATTAAAAAATAGAAGAAATTCTAAATCTGTTTTATCTTTGTCATATATAAATGTTAAACCCATCCCTATTCCTACTCATCTCTTTAGAAAGACAGGGATTGCATTAGCTTTTTCACATTATGGACACAGCTGGGAGGAGGGAGGATTTGCATTGGTTTGTTTGCCCATTGTAGCCCCTAAAAGCAGAGCAACTCCTTCCCACAGTGCAGTACAGTTCTCTGTTTTTTAGTTCTGCCTTTAATTTTTTAACTTACTTTTTTTTTGTTTGTTTATTTGGGGTTTTTTTTTTTTGGTTTTTTTTGCATTACTCCAGAGAGAAAGCAAATATTTTCATGAACACTTAGCAATCCTGTTGGGGGAATATTGTTTGAGTGGCACTCTCCTCAGTAAATAATCACTCCTCAGTTACAAATCAAAGCTTCAACAAAACAGAAGAGGAAAAAAAAAGGGTTAGTGTAAACCCACTGCATTAAATGAACAAGAATGTGTGAAATCTAATAATAATAATGAAAAGCACAAGAATTGTGACCAAATTGAAGTGGTTTGTTTATGTTTAATTTTTTCTTACTGTTTAGTGGCATGCAGAGTAAGATTTATTTGCCCACATTTAGGCAATTTGCAAAAAATTCTTACTACAAGAGTCAACATACCACCCTCTAAATTATTGGTGACACACAAACTTTTACCTGGAAAAGGCATTCTGCCATCTTAAACACCATTTCAGGATGGGATGAATGGCCCTCTAAAGATGCTTACCATTTTTTATTTGCAACAAAACTGGTTTGTGTGATTACCCTATATAAATCACCTAATTTTTAGATGGCTAAATTTAGGTGAGATGAATCCCATCCCAATTTCTTTGTGGTTTAATGATTCTGTGAACTGTTAAAACTACTATTTATCAGTACAGAGATGGTTGCTATGTAGTAACGGGTGACATGAAGCATGAAATGTGTTTAAAGTGTTCTGACAATTGAAAGGAGCAATTTTACTCTGTGAATTCAGAAGTAGTTTGTGTTTTTAAGGTCACAAAAAAGCCAGTTGCAATTAATCCCAGAACTGGACATGCTTTCATTACATTACCAAAGGTTCAGTTACCCAAAGCACTGTAAAATCAGTGATCATCATGTCTGTCACATGTAGAAAAGTGTCACATGTGAGAAGTGTAAGGTATTTTTCATAGATCCTCCTGGAAAATTAATGAATTTTAATGGATGGAGTGACGGTTAACATATAGGTGATAAAATGAGTAGTCTAGCTCTTAGCCATAAGTTACATCTATATTGTAGGGAAGGAAAATATGTCCAAAAGAAACATGACAGCTCAAAGTTACTAATCAAGCTATTGTGTAAACTGTACCATCAATTGAGTCATGAGGAGCATTTTGGGGAAAAACAAATTTTTTTCCCAAAGCCATGACATTGACTGGTCAGTCATGGCTTGACTAAGAGGAAATTTGAGCAAATGATTGGAGCTATGACTCCTATGAATATTTTCAGTCCTAGGTGAGATGAGGAGAAATAGCTGAAATGTTATTAACAGCTTGCCAAACACTTTTTCAAAAGCTTGAAGGAAGTCAATATTTCCCTTTCAAAAATTGTGATTGGCTCTCAGATTAATTTAGGTCTTTTGTATTTTTATTAGCTTCAAATCCATACTTTTGATTATTTGTCAATCACAACTTGCTGTGCTTTCCTGACCTCTAAACTCTTTCTTTGGTGTATCACAACTAGATATGTAAATTTTCTGGAAGATGTAATGATTTAAAGAAATAAATGAACAAAAGTCTCACATTCTTTAAAAAAAAAAAAAAAAAAGAGATAGACAATCAAGACTATCAGTAACAGAGAATTGTTCATTGAAACCAGGGTGTAATTCTTCCATCAAGAAAGAGTAGGGCATTGTTCCTAATTTGGTAGCTTCATAGAAAGGGTAAGCAATATACTTATTGTATAAATAAATAGAAAATAATTCATCTCTGAATAATAACCAATTTTTCTACTATAGACAGAGGTGTTCTGCACACAGAAGTAGCATTCATT
This sequence comes from Lichenostomus cassidix, assembly GCF_008360975.1. NCBI lineage: Eukaryota > Metazoa > Chordata > Aves > Passeriformes > Meliphagidae > Lichenostomus > Lichenostomus cassidix. The sequence continues at coordinate 69,561,705 of NC_139511.1, forward strand.
ACACCTTGTTTTAAGCTTGGAAAAGGGTTAGGTGTCTACTCTAAAATAACTTTCTAGACTATGAGCAACTAACAAGGGTAATTTTTCCTATCTCTTCATGCTTTAGAACCAATATGGTGATATGATCCATATTTAGCCTATTGTTACTTGACACCACTCCCAAAGTCACAAAAAACAATATGATATTTATGTGTGTTGCATTGCTACATATTTATATAGAATCATATCAAGAGACCACCAGTGCTGTAATACATTGGGGTGGTAATGGAAAATAATACCAGTTTTGATATAGAGCTGAAGTGCAATTTCTGTGTTACCATTACAGATGTCATTCTAGAAAAAGTGTTTTCCATTCTGAGCAAAATATTTCACATAATTTTTTTCATTGTTACCCTTTTCATTTTAGATTATGAAACATATTGAAAAAATAAATGAGGCTTTCGTATGTTTTCATACTGCTCCTGTTTTGGTTTGATTTTATGGCTTTTGTTTTTATTCTCCTCTTTCCAATATCGTTTCCCCTACATCCTATCCCTGAACAAAACCTCAGTTATACAAGTTTATTGTATTCTTTCACAGCTTTTTGAGATACATACAGTCTTTACAGGCAGCAAGGGCAAAATACAAATAAGCAAACAAAAAAGAGATAGTCAGCTCAAACTACGTTATGTTGACTAAAATCTAAATTCTTTCAGTAGAAGCAAGACTACCAACCTCCGTAGTGTATGTTTTAGAGCACTGTTCATCTTACCAGTGGATTGATTCACTACAGATTTTATTTTTGGTGAGCTTCAACTTCCCATCTCTCGTAGGATCCAGCCTCATTCTGTTTTTGGTGCATGCATCTTTCATGTTTTTGTGGGTGGTTATCATAAATAAGCAGCAGGGCTTTAGGAGAACGAATCTTGTCAGATGAACTTGATTGCTTGTTTATGACAGAATTACAAAATTAGTGGCTGAAGGGAATGCATTTGGCATAATATATTTGGATTTTACTAAATCATTTGATACAGTGTCTCAAAAAATTAGTTCAAATTGGCTCAGATATGAACTCGGCTTCATGAACTGAAAACTAACTGAACACCCATAAAGCAGGGTAATAGTGAGTGGCACTGAATGAGATGTCTGGCATTCAGAATGCCCAGCCAATATTGAACTTCTTCATTAAATGTGCATGATGCTGTGATGGAAGGCTGTACAAAGACAAAGAACAAACACATGGTCTGAGTGAAAATGTTTGGGAGAGACAACTTCTGATTTATGAGGAATTGTATTTGATACTTCTCTTTGTCTCCCTTAAAATATTTGGAATATGGTGAAGGAAGCAGAATGTAGTAACTACTATAAACTCCCCTTTTCCTCCTCTTCTGCTAAATGTACAAGCATTATACACTTTATATTTAACATTATGCACTGCCTATTGAATATTACTGTGACAGGACCTCATATCAACTAAGAGTTTTCTGTACATCTTCCTAAATCTCTGCATAGGTTTTTCATCCTCAAAAAAAATCAGAAGAACTTTAACTGTGAAAAAGTTAGAGGTAATTGCAATAGACTGGCTCTGTGATTTTTCCTGAGATCGTAGTAAGGACAACTAACCTGTAAATATCTAGGTCATAATTTTTGACTTTTTTAAAGATGGATTCAATATTTACTTTTCTCCACTCATTGAGAACTTCATCTGAACACTACAGTCCTTCACAGACGTTACAGAGGTTCTTGCTAGGATATCCATTATCACAGCTGTACATCTGGTCTCCTTGTACAGGTCAAATTCCCTCTTTCAAATTACTGCAGCACTTAAGTTCATCTGTGTCATATCCCTAAATGTTTGCCTGGGTATATGGAAAAGAAGGGTAATCTGACTCATTATGATAGCATATATCCCTATCTGGGCCAAAATTAGAAAAATAGAATTAAAAATTAGAAATAGAATTTACAGAATTTTACAGCCCTAACATTATCTTTAAGGGACATTTTTACATCCCATTAGTGTGGCACGTGTATGTGTAATGATCTCAAGGCAGTCCAGAGTTTCTTAGTGTGTGAGAAGTGATTTGCAAATACTTTGGCTTAGCAGTATTTCTCTTCTCTTACCACTCGTTACGCCCAACGTTGCTGTTCTTTCTCTCTCTCCTTCATATTAGATTGTAAGTTCTTTGCAACAGGGGCTGTTCATTTGCATTTGCTCTATAATGTGCATGTCATGCTTGAGAGATACTGACTGTTCTGGTATACATGAGTGCTAGCAACAAGCACTGCTTCCGTTAGATGTACCTGAATTGAACTGTCAAATGGTAAATAGTGTCTGTGGCAAGTGAGCTAACTGTGAGTGGCAAAGAAGCCCTGGAGATTGATGAATAATAAATAACAGTTCTCCTTTTCTTTTTTTTTTTTTTGGTTAGCTGTATGTCCTTGTTCACCTGTGCTCATGCTGGGCAGGTGGTAGGTGCTGAGGGTGAGCTCCACAATGCCAGCATGTGGGTAGAGGGAATGTCTTCACATGAGGAGAATTAGTGTTAGCTCAGTTTTTATGTCGGTGCAGAGTACACCTTCAAAGTATTGAGGGTCAGTCTTCTTTTTCCCCCCTTTGCCATGTTTTTGCAGTGGCAAAGAAAAACAAAATGAAGACTGATCAGAGCATGGGATCAATTCACTGCAGGTTCTACAGTGAATCTACAGTGATTTGACCGCTAAATCCAGACAACACGTCAATTTGATAAAAAATAAAAGGGTGAAAGTTATTACTGAGTCTGGCAAAACATAAACTATTCTCCCTTTCACTCTTTTTCAGATGTTCCATTGTCTCCTTCATGAAGTTGCTGTTGACATTCTAAATAGGTAAAATTTGAGGTTGTTATCTGTATGTGGGTTTATGTTTAACGATAATCAATAGGGAAGAACCCTATCCAAAGATCCCCTTACCAATGAGAAATTCAGTTTTACTCTATTCAAGTTTGATTAAATTGTCAGTAATAAACTAAAGTGTAATTTTTTGAACAAAACAAGGGAGAGTGTTACTCTTGATGAAATTCTGATATCCAGGTTGTGGTCATTGGATTTACACAAACATTATGCATGACCATATAAAATTTACTTAATCACCAAAGTTTTCCACCTATCCAAGCTTGTGTAGTGATTATTTGATCTTTTAACTAGTACTACCAGCATCTGATTTTCTGAGTCTATGGGTCACTCTCATCTATTTTATTTATCTGCTTTTTCATTGGCAATGAACCATGATGCTGTAATGGAATTAATGAAAAAGAAATTGAATGTTGTGATTGAAAAATGGTCTCCAGCTTTGAAAATAAACATATCTGCTTTGCTTGAATACTTGTATTCACTATCTGTTGGAGATCATTATTCAGTCACAACATTCAATACCAATTACATTATGGGGTAGAGTCTCATTTTCTTTTCCAGCAACTTATAAAAATTTGTACTTAAGTTGTTTGAAACAAGGACAGGCATGTGAAAATCAAGGGCCAATGAAAGGAATAGCGTCAGAATTTTGGCCACAGTTCTAGGGTTAGTTTTACTTCAATATAGACAATTCCTTACAGGACTTTAGGCCACAACTCTCAATATTGATTTTGGCAGAATCCTACTATAACTCAAAGTACCAGCTTCTATCCTTTATCAGATCTACAAGTCCTCAATTTTAGGACATATGGTTGTAAGAAACACTTCTGGATTTTCACCTCTTGTCCTCATGTTACACTTACCTTCTTTGCCAGCACCCCAAGGTCAGCTGTTTCATCTTCTGGGGGTGCTGGTATCAGTGGTGAGTCTTCAACATCCCAAGCCTTTAACTTGGAAAAGTGTCATTCTGACCTTTATAGTTTCTTCTTCCTCCCTCTAGGATCTATGTGGGGTCATTTTTACATATTCCTAAACATGTTTCTGCACTTTGCTCTTTTGTGCCTGTACTGTCATACTATGACAAAATGCACTATATATATTTTTTTTTTTCCTTTTTACTAATATTGCTTCTATTTTCTCTGTTCTCTCTCTTACCACTAAAACCAGTTTTTTGCAGCTTCTGGTCTGTCGCTAACTGACGTGAATGAGTTGTAAAAATCCACATGGACTCAAGAGGCAGTGTGTGCCCTGTCATTTATCAGTGTATGCTGAACAACCCATTTCCCCACTTCTCAAGTTCTTTGCCATGATAGCAAGTATGCATTTCTCTGCACTATGTCATGATGTTAGTCATAAATCCCTCATTCTACATAGGAAAACTCCTTGTTGCTGCTATCTGTAGATAACTGTGGTTGAGCCATACAAGGATAAACAAAAGCAAAGCAAATCTTCCACAGACACCTGGTCAGTTAAAGAAAAACGTGTTTACAGCCAAACCAAGTAAAAGAGGTCTGCAGGCAGGTCAAGAAAAGATGAAACAGTGGAGCTCTTGCTAACCCCAGACTTAGAGCCTTGCAAACTGTATGGCCTGCTCTCAGCCATGTCAATACAATATGACAAGGTTACCACTGCTAGAGCACCGAAAATTGGCTTGGTGCTGCATGGAAGCATGGAAACCAGGCTTGTAATTTCAAGTGGTTGTGTAGACCTATTCAGCCATTCATGGAGAGGAGTGGGGATATTCAGGATGGAGCTCATCCAGCTCTAAGGTAACATCTTAGAAAGAAGCTGAGGTGGATCAGGATGTGGATCCTTCTGTTTGTTTCCAGTGGCCATAGCAGGAGCTGATTTCCTGTCTTGTATAATTAGGCACTGCATGCAACTTGCCTGGATGTCAATTAGATGAAGAAGTTAATATCTGAATTTTAGGCAAGCAAGTTGATGGGATAGGATATTGAGAAATATTACCATCCTACTTTATTGCCTCCATTTGTTTCTAGACTTGTCAGACTAATTCTACACTGAATAAGACTTCCCTTCTTGAGATGTGTGTTGTGATGGTGTTTGTCATGAGTACTCTATCTGACAAACAAATAATGGAAGTAATGTCACTATCTAATGGAATCAGAAAGCCTTTAATAAGTTGATTTGTTTCCATTACATTTTCTACCCATTGTTTTCTTTTTTATATTTTGTTTTGTTTACTTGCATAAATAATAAGGTCTTCTGAGAAAAATTCTTTATTTGTTTCCATGGCATTATATTATTGGACCTTTTCTAGTTTAGGGCCCTAAAATCTACCTTAATGAAGACAATAATTGTTATCATATAATCATGCTGTCTAAAATACTGTCTTGTAAAAATTTGTCACAAAAATATTGGATGCAATTACTCCACACCCATTGCTATTTTACCCTAGTGTTTCAGGCACTTTTACTGTGACTTTGAGAACACAGAATGAAACTACAATTAATATTCTGAGGGTTCTACCAGGTGGGTGCTGTGACTACCACTGTTGATCATATGACCAGCAAAATTAATTAAAAAAAAAAAAAAAAAATTCATAGGGTCATTTTTAGTGAATTATGTATGATTTCTAAAGAGAAGAAGGGATTCAGACCTCTGTTTTATGTTTGAGATGGATACAAAATTTTTTACTATATTTCTGTTTAATCCCAGATGTTATCTTTCCCAGGGAAAAAAAAAAAAAAATGAAGTATATGGAGTTCTCACCTGAGCTTTCTCATGGACTGCCTCTCTAAAAATATGGTGGGATTACTAGTAGAGTTTCCAAAAAAAATAGTGCCTAATTCCCTTTTAAGAGGACCAAGAGCTTCATGTTTGTGAAGGTAGCCAAAATAAACAATTGTGATTCTCAAAGAGCAATTTTGGGTTTTTTTGGCCCATCTTGTGTGACTAAATTTCACTCTTAAAAAATTCTCAAGGCACAACAAATAACAGCTAACAAATACATTCCATTTACACTAACAAATGAACAGATCATTCATCTCTGTGAGCTTGTGAATATGGACTATTTAAATTGTCTTCACTTGATATTATAAGAAATACCATTCTTAATTCATTTGGCATTTCATTATTTTAGTTCTCCTAAATAAATGAAATCTGAAAGGTTACAGTAGAGATTCCTATCAAACATTTTATCTGGCAATGAGGAGAGAATGGAAAAAAAGAAGCTGCCTATGTGCACTGCAAACTCTAATCTAAATATGTCATTTAGATTGTGAACAAGTTGTTAATGTTGTCCTTGAAGGTGACCTTGTGCTTAAGACAAGTAGAAGGTTGTATTTCAGTCTTTATCTGAGCTGGCCTCCATGCCTACTCACTCTCTGCCTACTTATGGGGAAATCTATCATTTAGATATTCATATTCAAATCAATCTAAGATAATAAAATGCTTTCAAACCGCTTTGGTAGACGGGCTTGAAAACACAGAAAATGATTTTTTGGAATAATTTGTAGAAATGTACATAAAGAAAGATCTGGTGAAAATTCATGTGAAGAGAGAAGGCTGTGGAATTATTAATCTCTGGGGTTCTAAGTGGAACCGGAACCCCATTTTCTGTCTGACCAGGATTCATAAAGTATGCAGTTGCCTTTTCTTTGTTATGTTGGCAACTAAAAATTCAGGCTTTAACACTTCAATTTCCGTTCTGTGAAACAGGAGATGATATTGCATTTCCTCACATGGCAGAGCTGGGAGTTTGATTATACTTATGTATATGAAATCCTTCTACTTGCAAGCGGTGGGAATTATAATGTATTTAGAAGTGGGGTATTTTTAGGTGTTGAAATACATTGCCAAGAGATGCTGCTAGGTGAGTTTTGGTGTGAAGAAACATGGTGCCTCTGCCTTGCACTGATGAGGATATCATTATACTGACCCTTTGCAAAGCCATCATAATTTAACTGGAAAAACTCTTAGATTAGCTCATGATTTGTAGACATGGTGAGCCCACTTTTCACCATGAACTTGAGTAACTGGTGTAAACAATCAGTACAAAAACAGCAGATCACATCACACCCAGAAACATAGTTGAATTAGCAGGGGAAAACACATTTCTGGAAGGAAGCTCATTTAGTCTCACGCTCTCATTCTCATTTGCTCTTTCTTTCCTTCTTTCTGTTGTGAAACATTTTTTTCCTGACATCCTGACAGCCAGGGCCAAAGCTTTCGGAAATCAAATGTGAACTCATTTTGAAATACCAGCAGCGTTTGAATTTTAAATTAACCTATTTACAATGAAACTATGCCTGCTGATTGCCATCATCTTCAGGAAAATTAACAGTAACGATCATTGGTGTCATAATGCAATTTCCCTGCAAAAATCACATAGGCTTCATTACTGTTTACATAAATTGTCATAAATACCAATTATAGCTGAACATAAAATGTAATGCTCTTTTTTTTAATCATAATCACACGATTGTTCTTCTAATTCATATGCTGGGGGAATAGGGTTTTGATTCAACCTTTGTTGTGAAGGAAATGTTTTGCTGGTAGTTAGTTTTGCTGTAAGTGCTTGTTGGCTTATTTTCAAATCCTCTCTCTCCCTTTCTCTCCCTTCCCCTCTATCCATTTGGATTGCTTAGTCCTTGTCCCCTGTTTGCTTTGCCCTCTAATACACCAAAAAGGGATGTGTGGGCATGTTAATAGCAGGCAAGGGACAGTCACCGCTCACGTCCTCTAGACATTGGACATCAGGCTACAGAAGAATAAGTATTTCCGGTGGGAATTTATAACATCATTTTGTGCAATTACGTAGAAGACCCCATAAAGGAATAATGCAATAATAAACCTGTTAAAAGCGCAAATTTGTTGCACCAATTTCTGTTTCTCTCATAAGTCAGCAGAACAAAGAGCTGATAAAGAGAATGGCATGTTAAATTACTAAAGTAAAAAAAAAAAAAAAAAAAAAAAAAACCAACAAAAAAACAAAGGCCACAAGAAAGGGTCTGGCTTTATTTTAAGTGCTTGTTTGCTACATATATTTTTTTAGTAACTACATTTTAGCTGTCAGCTACATGCTAGAGAAGCAGTGCAAGGTAAGCGCTGTGTAATCGCAGGATAATTATCTTGTTTTTTCTGTCTTCCAGCTTGAGCAGCAAGTGTGAAGTCCAGCTCTGTCCTGAGCTTGGGGCCTGCTGCTGACCACCAAAACCCCTCATCTTAGACTGTGTGCATGAACATATTAATATATATCCATACATGAACATATGGATACATAAACTTATATGTGTGCATGTGGACAGTAAATGAAAAAATGATAATTACATTATAAACTAAAGTTACTCACTTAAGGAATTCAATTTCTGGAAAGAACAGCTCTTTCTCCTGTACTTAATGGTGTGCTCACGTCTCTCCTGATTCTGTGGCTCAAATTATAATCCTGCATTTTATATGTTAGTGGGAATAAGATCAATTTCCAGAAAGGAGGAAGAAAAAAAAAAAAAAAAGCCAAATATTGTGCTAGTTTGGCACTTGGGTAACTTTAGTTAGAGAGAAACGGAATCAGGTGCTGAAAAAAATAGCTTTTTCTAATGTTAGTCCAGGCTTTAGAGCAGACAGATCTTCTCAGAAGGACCAGAAAATCTGCCTTGGAGGTTTAGCTAGTCTGGGTAGCCGTCCAGAATTTTCTCACTGAGCTTGACATATTCAATATATTTTCTCCCTTTTCCACTTTGCACTTACTAGATTCATGCCAAGCACATCTGTAATGTCTACTCTGAACACTTGTGGTTTTTTTCTTTCTTTTTTCCTAACTTGCCTGAAGCAGCCACATTGTTAATCTTACTCAGTTTTTCTGCTGTGGTATAAATTCTTAGGATAATCTTGATCTGTGTTCTTCACAGGAGTTCGATGAAGAGCACTCAAGCGTGTATCCCCAAATTATGGACCATCCATTGTCAGAGGAAGCAGATTCATCTGCAGGTCTGCTTGCCAATATAAAGTAGAAACATTATTTTTCTTTTGACATAATTAACCGTTGCTCTATAATATGGATAAAATATTTCTTGCAGAGATCCCAATATCTTTTTTTTTTTTCATCCTTTGTTTCTGACTGTTTTATTTGGTATCACTGAAGTGAATTTTTAGATTTCAAATAAAGTACTTTACAAGTTGCAAATTTACTAGCTGTAGATATTTAAAAAAACAAAAAACATTAGGGCGGTGTTACATCTTGTAAAGAATATAAAGTATTTACTATGTCTCCTGCAGTAAAATAAATCTGATCCTGCTGCATCTAAATCAAAGAGAATCTCAATTTTTTTTTATGGAACACCGGATGACTGCTACTGGTTATGTATGTGAATTGTCCTGGAACTTGACATTTTCACTGTAGACCTCTTTTTGTCAAATTTGCTCCAAAGTCACCAGATGTTCAGAGGACATAAAAATTCTACCTTTGGTATCTCATGAAATTATTGGTTACAATCAAAATGTTTGTAAAGATGTTGAAAATATATGAAGCATCCAGCAGTGTGTGTATTTCAGTCAGTGAACTTTCCACAATAACATTTTGCTGGAATAATCATAGGATCCAAAACTACAGGTTAAGAATCGACCTTCTGACTCTCTCTGTTAAAAGTGGCATTTTGTGTGCATTGGCATCAAAGGAAAGATATATTCCACCACCACCGCTGACAGTTCAGGAGGAATAGATATCTACTACAATAAGGAATGCAGCACAATAATTTTAATTTAGGAATTAAAGTTCTCGGGCAATGTTTAACGCTTCCATTATTCTTTTGCAAAACAATGAAATAAAGAAAAGCTAATTTTCCCTCTCAGTAGGAAACAATCATTTTGTCCTATCAACAAAATGATATTTTTCCTGGACAAAATGAAAGTATGGAAAGCATTAGAGTGTCTTGAAAGCTTTTTTTTTTTCCCTACAGAAAAATATTACAGATAATATGTGCAGAATTTCTACATAAATGCAGATTAAATATAGAATTAAAACAAAATAAAAAATAATTTTAAGTAAAATTGTGAAATCATTTAAGTATTCTCCATTTTTATTTTATTTAAAATAGATTCAGCCACACACAAAAAATTCCTGTTGTTAATTTTTGACAGATTAATTCTGATCTAAGTTACTGTATGGATAAGTCACGAATATTCATCAATCCCATCATTATTGGAGTTGTCTATATAATTAACTGTTGTGAGAATTTTTCTGCACATCACTAACTTATCACAATGGTTATGACTGCTGTTGCCTTCTTCTAACCCCTGCCACTCTTCTCTCAAAGAGAAATATATGTTTTAAGGAATGGGGATTGTCTATTCTTTTGTGCTGATGAGTTCCTAACACATGAAACCTTTAAACCAGGTAAGATTGTACTAAGGGTTTACAACAGCTCAATCTGTGCTATATTTTCTGAGGGTTCAAAATGGATCTCAGACTTCTTGTAAGAAGAAATTAATACTTCTATAATATTCAAATGTACATGTTTTTAATGAAATAATTGAAGAAGAGAGAAAATTTACTTTTCTATTCTTTCTTTTTATGCGTAAAAATGAATGACTGAAATCAGGTTTGAATTTTCAGTTCGTCTAAATTCACTGGTGGTAGTGTCAATAAGTGTCTTCAATGTAAATTTTGACAAAATTATTACTGCTCTTATTGAACTCCAAAACATTCTAAAATGCCGTTAGAATGCATTAGGGAAGAAAAATCAACTTTCTTAGAAAAAGTTATCGTTTTGTTTAAGAATAACATTATCTTCAGGAAGGATCCAAAGACTGAAAATTGCAATCACATAACATACTCTGTTGATTAGTCATGATTTTGCCAATAGTTTAGACAAGTCACGTAGTATGGCTATAGTTTCTTATTTGTATTCAATAATATACAAAGAACGACTGATACTGAACACATGCACAAAAAAAAAAAAAAAAAAGAATGACAAATAACATTTTCTGCACACATGGGAATTTCAAGGTTAATCCTATACAAGCTGAAATCATGAAAAGATTCACTTTTTATTTCAATAGAATTTGCATCAGACCCATGAGTTATTGTATAAACAACATTAAACATTAATTTCTTTAAATATCTGTGTAATAAAAACTCTTATAAATCAAAGCAAATAAAATGGAAACAAAAGAGGCTGAAACTGCATACTGAAGAATAATAAAGAGTTTGAGAGTTTGGGGAAATATTTGCTGGGTTTTTTCCTGTTGCTTTGTGGTTTGTTTTTGTCCTAGTTTTTGCTAGCATTTAATTATCTGTGTTATTTCAACTGATAAAGCTGGCTTCAAGAATCATATCTCTGGTACAGATGATGATGATTGTTCCAAATCTGGATTCTGTTTATTGGTCTAGAAGAGGTCAAGTAGTTTTCCTCTTCCAAGTTTGGGTTTTTCAAAAACTATTTCAGAGACTGCCTAAATAGATGGTGTCTAATTATTCATTAAAATGGCACATAGTGAGCATATTCTTAATGAGATTTTTGGTTCTAGTTGCAAAACATTTGTGAGAAATCATAGAATCATAGAATGGTTTGGGTTGGAAGGGACCTCAAAATCATCTCGTTCCAATGCCCTAGTATGGACAGAGACACCTTCTGCTGAACAAGGCTGCTCAGGGTGCCATCCAGACTGATTTTGAACACCTCCAGGGATGGGGAGTCCACAAATTAACTGGACCACCTTTTCCAGTTCTTCACCACCCTTACAGTAAATAATTTCTTCTTCATGACTGATCTAAACCATCCCACCTTCATCTTGAGGCTATTTCCCCTTATCCTATCCCTACATGCTCTCACAAAAAGTCCCTCTCCAGCTCTTTTGTAGCTTTAGACTGGAAAGGGGTTCTGAGGTCTCCTGAGAGTCTTCTCTTCTCCAGGCTGAATAGCCCCAACTCTCTCAGGATGTCTTCATAGGAGAGATGCTCCAGCCCTGTGATGTCCAACTTGGTGCCTTTCTTCTAGACTCATTCCAACAGGGTGGCACAGTTGGTCTTCTGAGTTGCAAGCGAGCCTTGCTGGGGCATATTGAGCCAACCAAAAGCAGTTCCAGCATTTCAATTAAAGGTAGAACTAAATTTTACAATTACACCTAAGGAATTACAATTTCTTTGTGCAGGATCAAAACTTGGTCTTCGCATTTTGGTGAAGAAGAACAGAAACATGTAAAGAGGGATCACTGCTATAAGTTAAGTCTTCCTTGGGATGCCAGGCGAGTTGCCTGTTATTCCAGCAAGGACATATTTTGCTCTGATGCAATCAATTCAATTTAATCTTAATGCCTTTGTCTTCAATATTTCTACTTAAACTTTTGTTTCTCTAAATGTTTCAGAAAATTCTTATGATTTCCCATGCAAGGTTCCTTTATGCCATCATTATCAGGTAGCCAATCTGTACAGTCAGTAGTCACTTCCTCATTCAACCTGCTATGGCAAGAAAGACTTTATTTTCTTGTTGACACTTGTAAAGCAGGAACTCTGTTCCCCTGTTACAGGTGGAGTAGTCCAAGTTTTTGTATTCTGGTGCATTTTACCTCCTCCTTTTACCAAATCTTTTCATTGATATTATACATTGTTATGATACAGTTATATTTTTCCCGGTTTCAACTCATCAAGTTTTCAAGAGCATACAACTCTTTACAGCATTCCAGCTTCCATTTGCATTCATAGTTCCTTCCCATGCTGTGCCTCTCGTGAATATACATAGCATAGCCCTTTTTTTACAAAGCTCATTAACAAAATCATTAAGACAAGGATTGAGGTAAATGTTTTAGGAATACCTTGAGCCATCAGATCTTTCAAGTCATGTGCATTCCCCCACATGTTTCTTGAAGTCCAAGAGGGAGATGCCTCTAGATTACGCTAACATCAGGTTTATGCATTGCTAGAAAGTTAGCTTTTTGGATAGGTCTCTGTTACACAGGTGTTTGTACCCTGCCAGGGTCTGATTCCAATGTATTAAATAGGTGGATTGAGAATCCCCTTAATCTTTAACCAACAGAAGTAAAAAAGATTTCTTGTGAGTAGAGAATGTCCTTCTTGCTGTAAACAGAAGAGGAAAAGGAAGGAGTGAAGAGGTACCAGTTTGGAAAGGTAGAATAATACAGCCCAGCACATATCAGACACCTTTGCTTATGAGCCACCACCTTCTCCTTCAGCACAGGCTGTGTGCAGCAGAAATAGTTTTAAACAATAAATTGTCAGAGCCTACAATATGAATCTTCCACATAAAAACAGTAAAAGAGAAGACAAAAGAAATTTCACCACCGAGTTACACCTATTGAGGGATGCAATAGACAAACCACATTTTTTAAATGCTGTGTATCATCAGTTCCATCATTATCAAACTCCTTGCATAAGAATAATGTGGGTTGATGAGAGAACTGATCACATGTGAAAGTTATGCATTTTAAGAGACTCTACCACTTTTGTATTTTATCAAATAGTTCCTAATGATGTTCCATAATACAAAATTAAATATTTCTGTCTCTGTTCTGTGTTCTTATTCATGAGTTGGGCATTAATTGTTAAACAATGTAACTGCTTGTTTATTTGTACTAGATGTGATTATTTATATTCTGAGTAGTCTGCAAGGTCTTTAACTGCATTGCCTAGCCATTTTTATGAGTTTGTGTGGGGAGAAGGGAAAGGTTAAGTTATTGAACTCATTTCCCTGCTCTTGTAATAGAAACCATTTTCTTTATTATTTTATTAAAAATAAATTGATTTTTTTTAAAAGACAAGAAATAAGAGAGCTATAAAAATACGTGTTTACACCTGCTACTCATTTGATTATACTGGAAACTGCACTTGGTATGAATGATATATGTGTATCTAAAACATGTCCCTATTCCTATTTACAACTATTTGAATGGTGAAATTTTAACACGTTTAGGTGGTTCACTAAATCTGTTTTTCTGTTAGGGTGTGAAATTCATCTGACCAGCTCTATATATTGTTTATGTCACTGAAAGCTGTCTAGATTTTGCTTATGCTTACTGAAAAGAAACAGTTAAATTTAGATAATAGTTCATATCATCTTCTATTTTAGAAAATGCCTGAGATAGAGCATATAAACAAATCACTAAAATACTTAATACTTTTCATTGTTTAGAGAAATTTCTCAGATATGCTCTGTAAAGGTGAGGAGATTGTTTAGAGGAATTTTCTCCATTCTCACTTCCACCCATTTTCCTTGCATCAGGCCTATCAGTATTTATTAAGTACTGCTTTACTAATTAGGATGATAAGATATAATAAGAGTATTAAAACCACTATGAGTATACTTGTATTTACAAAACTACCTATTTACAGAAGCTTGAACAAGCATAGAGCAAAGAACTTTACAGTTAATGAAGCTTTTAAGGTTCCACAGAAAAGAGATTTTGACTGAGCTTTTGCTAAGCAATATATTGTACTTTTGCAAATACTTTTTTTGGGTTTTTGTTAGCTTGTTTGTTCGTGTATTGTTTTTTTTAATGTGGTTTTTTAAACCTAAAACTTACTGCAGATTTTCATGCAACAATAGAACTTTTATTTGCCTTTATATCTTAGCCTGAGGTCTTAGATCAAATCTGTGACTAAAAATTGACACACACACCCTTACATCATGGTGTAAGGATCTTCATTTGATTCAGATGTTGGAATACCTGCTTGAATAACCAAAATAATTATTAATATATGCCATAACTATAAATGTAGTAAGACGATGTATTAATTGATTCTAGACAGTTTAGTTGCCCACTTCTACCTCCAAATTTTTCAGTGATTCTTGATTATCTATGCATTACATTTATCGAATAAGCTTCAAGATGTGTATATTTATGTTAAAGATATTATCGTAGTTCATCTGTACTCTCTTTTTTGCTGTAGTACTACCATGAAAGAGAATAAGGTTTATTTGGAAATTACCTAGGAATGATACTCAGAGAGGGATTAATCTTTCCTTAAATTATATGTCTGTGGTGTAGAAATTTGCAGCTCATCTCCCTGATCTAAAAACCACAGGAATTAAATACTCTGAATTCTTGCATATCACCTGTTTTGGAAACCAACTTCAGAATAGTGAAGTTGTGTCTGAGGTGTGGCTATTTCTCTCCATTGATTACATGGGGATGTTTGTAAGTGAGTAGTTCAGATAAAGTTGTTTATAACTTATATCTGATTAGGTAAATCCTTATTTGAAGTAACTTCTTTTATCTTTTCTGTGTCATATATCACAATGGCCTGAGACCAGAGAAGTAGGATAATGTAATTCAAGATTCAGAGATATCAGACTAAGAGCTATCAGTGTCAAGCAATTTTACTTCAAATCAGTAGTGTATGAACTAGCCAGTTCCTTGCTATATTACAGCTGCAAGAGAGCTGTGCATCCTATTCAAGTGCTATTATAATTTCCTAGCAGCCCTGAGGGTTTCCTTTTGGAATTTTCTACTGCAGTAATGCTCTTATTTAGACAATGCACAAGTCCTCATGAGTTTCAGACAATTCAGCTGGTCTGGGAGAATACAGAAAATACAAACAAGATGGGGAATTCATTCTAGGGGATGATAGAGCCAGATTAAGCCAAAGAAACATTAGCAGTAATAGAAGGCTAACTGACAGTAAAAGTAGCACAACAATTAAAACAGTTACTATCAGCTTTAGAGGAGAGAATTTGTTGGAACTCCACCTCTAAGTCCCTGGCCTGAATCCAGATCTAACGAGACTGACCAAATGTCACTCCCATTAAACAGGGATAAAAGTTCGAGAGTGAAATGAATTCCACAGTCTGAACTCAGCTTCAAGTGGGCATTTGTCTTCATTACAAGCCCAGCATATATTTGGCACAGCCTGAACTCATGTCTTTAAAAGAGCTTCATAAGTTAATGAACAGGACGACTAAAACATTTGCCTGGTGCCTACTTCCACATATCTGGGACTGAGGCAGGGGACAGAGCAAGCAACTCTGACACCTTTCCTCTCCCTTCTTCACATAAAAAATTGATTTACTCCTTGTGAATCTTTCAGCTGTTATAAAACCAAACCAAGACAAGCAAACAAACAAAGAAAAAAAAAAAAAAACAAAAAACTTTAACCAATGCCTTTCCTCCCATCTTGTACTTTTCCCTTTGCTCCCATGCTTGCCAGTGTTACTCAAGGACACTCCACAAACTTGACACAAAGATTCAGAAGTTTTAGCTCTTCATTGTCCTTGCATAATTCAATGTTCCATCTTTTAGCTGTGATAACTGCTGGGGAAAAAAAAAAAAAAAAGCAGATTCAAATATTTCTAGATCAGCATGAAAAGCTCTTCCTCCTCTGCAACTCAATTCCTTCTTTCCCAACAAAAAGACCTCCAAACTTTGTTTGATGTACAAAGAGTAGTAAGTACATTGGTTTGTAACACAGATTATGAATTTCCTTGTATTTCTGATTCTGTTTTTTGTTTGTTTGTTTTTGTTATTTTCTTTTTTAAAAATAATATTATTTTCTGATGGACAGAATAAAACAATTTAGTCTTCTATTCATATTCTCCTCACGCGTGTCTTAGAACAAATGATTCACATCATCCAAGGATTTGCTGATGCTGTATATCTGGAAAGAAACATTAGTATTGTAAGGAAGAGTAATAGCTTGCTTAGGAGTTTGACAATCTGAAACAAGGAGGGAGCTGATTAGGCAGTGATTTGAAAATGTTTGAAATGATGGTACTAGCAGGAACCCAATCTTTAATTTTTTTTCCTCTCATTTTGAATGTAATATGACACAGGGTGGATGGAGACATTAATGTAGAATCACTGGTGCTAGAATTGAGCAATGGTCTTTGGCCAGGACAGGGGCAATGCCAAAAACAAGTAATATTGTCAAGTGCACTGTGAATTCAAAGCAACTTAGCCAAGTCCTGTGTTATTACCAGGTATATGCACAAATAGACAAAAGAAGTTGTTTATGTTCTCCCAAATGCTTGAACAGATCTTCTTTCATATCCAAATTTTACCACTCAGAGTGTGTATTAATTTAAAAGTAATTTGATCTGATACCTTGAGAAGTCACAAAATTACTAGGATTGTCAGAAAAAATGGAAAATTCATCTTCTAAGAAAAGACTGAAGGAATTTCTTTTGTTGAACCAAACAAAATTAAAGGTAATATGGAATAGAGAGGGAGAGAGGAAAAGCAGCTACTTGAGTTAAGGTTATTTTAACATGGAATAAATCAGTATAAATGACCATGAATAAATTATATTTAGTCCATTAATATTCTTTCATCCAGTGGGACCTAGAAACCTTTCCCAAGAACCACTCCTACAAAAACAGTGGGAGGAAAAATAATAACTGCTTTTAAAAATTAATTGCTCTAAGCTTACAGCAATGGGCCACATGCCATTGTGCCAGTGGCAGCAGAGGTGGGTCTGGATGGACAAGGACACCTATTCCACTTTACATCTTTAGGTTAGTATAAAGCCTGACATGGATATCTCCTGCTTCCATTAATGCTCTTTCATGTCCCAGATTAAAAAAAAAAACAAACAAACAAAAAAAAAAAAAGAAAATTAAAAAAAAAAAAAAAATCTTAGAAATTGAACAAGCAGAAAGATCTAGACATTTCTTGTAACAAGGTTCCAGTTTCTGCTCCACTGAGCTGACCCACAAGCATGCTCGGACTATGAAGTTGGCAGGCAGCAGAGCCTCTTGACTCCTGATGGCTTTTGAATGCTCTATTCTTAAGTCAACTCTCTCCATGCTTTGCAGCAACCCTGTCACAACCCAGCTAAGAGCTCTGACTCATTCTGCCAACAGGGCACTTAAAACATAGTGTTACTCAATGTTGAGATTTGCCACATGGCTTGAACATAAGTAACTTGCAAAGCCCATTGTCAGTCACTTGTACTGTGAGTCAGAAGTCACTTACAGGATTTAAGAGCACCCATATATTTAACTGCTCTCTTTTTACCACTTTATTTCAGACATCACCTTTATTAAAAAGCCTTAAAGTACTTTGCTTTACTTAGGACACTTTATTTATTTTTCAGGCTGTCTCAGGTAGCTTGCAAACTCCATTGCCAAGGAATATCCCCTAAAAATTTGCAAAAATGATCCTGTCATACCCTTACAATTTAATTATATTTTTCTTTCTTTTTTTTTTTTTTTTTTTTTTTAATTTATTTCTTTTTAATGTTGAACATTTCAAAGAATCACAGATTCCATCAGGCTGGAAGAGACCACACTGGGTCATCTACTCCAATCTTCCTGATCAAGCATTTTATTTTATTTTATTTTTTTTTTTTAATATCTTTTTAACTAAGTAAATGTCTTGACTGTGAAAGAGAAAACAAAAAAACAACAACAACAACAAAAAACCACAAAAAAAACCCCAAAAAACCAAAAAAACCCCAAACCAAACAGAATAAACAGCAGGAACATGAGCAAATAGAGAAATAGAGGCAGGTATAGTGATGATACAGATTTAAGGACAAAGATCTCAACCACTGACTTTAATTTCTGACGTAATGAAGAGATGTGGGCATCAAACTGTTTCTTCCCACTTGAAACCAACTGTTGTGAGCTATTTGCAGATGGCAAATAAAAAGATCTCACAAGGGCTCTCCCAGACACAGATGCAAACCAGGAGAGTTGAAAGCAATGATATCTCTAATTTCAATTTCCTTAAAAGTGGAAATCAGATGGGTAACTGAAAAGTGTCAAAGAACACTGGAACACCTTCTCTTGTGGAAGGATATTGCCAGGACCTTGCTCTTGAATTCTGGTAAGTTTGGGGGGGATATCTGCATGATTTTTATTTTCTCTATTGGTTTGGAAATATTAATTTGCCCTCTTTATCACTGTTAAACTAGGCACTCAACTCACCAGATAATGAAGATCCCCAAAATTTTATCAGATACATAGATCTGGTGATTTTACTGACTTTATGTGATGGCTTTGTGATAGTAAATACTGGCAAGATTTGTATTTTACTTTAAAAGTGATTTGGGCCAGTATTTGTCATATGTTTGTGCTTGTAGAATGACAATCTGTTGCTAGCATTATAAAAAATTACATGTTCATTAACAATCTACTTAATTAAGTGTTCTGTTAGCTTTTAAAGGGAATATGTTCTTAAGGAGCAGTCCAACAGTTTTAGTTCATTTTATGTAAACTAACAATACACACTAATAAACCATCTCAATTTCTTGTACCTCTTCCACCTCAGACTTGTAATAGAAGAGACACTTTTTGCCCTACAACTAATTTGAAAATTTATACATATTTTTCCAAGCGAGTTAATTCCAAGAAATGCATCAAGTCAGTATATTTCCTAATTTATTTGGGTCCTTGTAAAGTTTCATCTGATAGACATAAAAACTGTAAGATGATAGCATTGAAATGCAAGTCACAAGCTTCAATTAGGTACAATCAGAAATCATGCGGTGACTTCATTAAGTATCATTAAGAATGATCAAAATATTGCTCTTAGGAAAAATACATCAAAAGCATGCATTTACACATTGATTAAACAGGATCTGCAATTTCTAAAATCTGGTACGAGAAAAAAGAATGTAGTAAATTAAGTGCTCATACCCTACTTAGCAACAAGGGACTGCTTAGCAACCAACAAAGTGAAAAATAATGGATATGGCAGTGCACAAACTCTCAGCCCCCTTCAAAATGGAAGTATTGGACAGCCATAGAGAGAAACTGAAATAAATGTCTGCAAAAAAATTTTTTAAAAGGCAGAGGTTTTCCTTGTCTCAATAAGTTTCACTCATATCAAAGACACCCAATGTGGTCTAAAAGAGAAGCAGCTGCCAACTATGAACCACTGAATAAGAGTCACAATTCCTTGGTCAACTGATTCTCTAGTCCATGTTCACCCTCCTCAGTTATACAACCACTGGCTTTTTGTCTGCTGTGTCCACTTGTGGGATCAGTATTCCAACTTTATGAGGTTTCAGATGATTCAGGCTACAGCATCTGTAGAGAAAATCCATTTCCTGACAATTCCTTCTCATATCCTTATGTTTCTCTGCATGATACAAGAAATGTTTATACCAGTTGTCCTGATAAAACAGAAAACAAGAGGTATAATGTTTTTCAACGTGAGAGTTTGAGCTTAATTACTTGAAATAACACGAGTTTACAGATTTACTGCTGTTCCAGAAAATTTCTTTTAAGTCTTAGTTTCTCAAATGTCCTCTTACAAACAATAAAATCCTTCAAATATTTCTTAGAGTAAAAATTTAGTAAAATTTAGTAAAAATTCAAAGTCCCTCAACTTTAAATTTTTTTGTGCTTTTTAATGGAATTGAATTATTCTTTCTCTCAGAAAGGTGAATTGAAAACCAAAAATCTTCTCAGTAAACAAGCCTCACTGAACCAGGATTATACAGGAATTATATGTAAGAGAATTGTAAATGTAGGAGAATCAAGTTTTCCACAGGGAGATGGTGATAGAACAAGTGGGAATGGTTTTAAACTAATGAGGAGAGATTTAGATCAGATACTAGAAGATATTCTTCCCTGTGAGGGTGGTGAGGGTCTGGCACAGGCTGACCAGAGAAGCTGTGGCTGCCCCATCCCTGGAAGTGTCCAAGGATAGGTTGGATGGGTCTTGGAGCAATCTTAACCTAATCAGTGGCATCCCTGCTCAGGGCAGCAGGTTGGAACTAGAGGATCTTCAGCGTCACTTCCAATCTAAACTGTTTTGTAATTCCATGATGTATTTGACCAATCAATGAGAAAGCACTTGCAGAATATGGAAGTATACACAATCATCAGCAGATGCTTTAATTCCATGTGGTCTGTCTCAGACAAAATTATGAAAACTCACTAGTAGAGATGCATAAACCTCTAAAAAAGCTGTGCAGGAAAATCCCTTCCAGCAAATGGTTCAGGTCAAAACCAATGGGGTCTCAACTGCATTTTCAATGCAGACATTGATTAGAATATGCTAACACAGTAAGTATTGTATTGCCTGACACTGCTCAAATCACTCAAAACTAGTGTTTTTTTTGTTTGATGGAATGTTTTTCCACATGGTCACTTGCCTACATTGTGATCATCAATGTTAGAGACCAACTTACTTCCTGAAAGTATGAATGCATCTTTAGATTCTTTTTAAATTTTAATGGAGATGTCACTTAGGTTGTCAAGGGATATTTGTGCTTTGTGTACACATCTAATTGTATTCCGTGGTTGCTTAAAGCCAGTCCTAGCAACTTCCAGTGACTCTAAATTCTACCATGTAACAGAGATCTATGTATCTTGCCCAGCACTCTTTATAATTTGCTCTTTTTTTTTTACCTAATTCAGTTTTGGCTCCTTCATAACACTATCCCAGTATATGTTCCCTGGATTCAACACCTGGACCTGAAAAAACTGTTTTATTCAAAGTTCTCAAAGCACACAGCAAATACGAAAAGCAATATTTTCCGAAATTAGCTCAGGTTTTTACTTAACTCCTGTAAGAGAATTGCAAGTCTGAGTAGGCATGAATGGATGTGCATCGCCTGAGCTTTACAAATTACGTTTCTCAGGACCTTTGTGCAGTATGCAAATGTTGTTACATTTGCTTACAGCTGAATAAACTGAGGCATCAAGAGGTTAAGTGGCTGGCTCAAGGTTGTAGAGCAAAGCTATTCCAACACCACGAGCAGACCCCCAGGGTCCTGGTTTCCAGAGTCGTGCTGTGTCTGCTGTATTGATTCTCCCTTTACAACCACTCCAATGTGTTAATGGGCTACAAAGCTAATGGAATATTAAAAGAAGCTTAAGAATTTTGTCTCTTGAGGTTGGCTGGCCACATAATTTTACAGAAGAAGGTTTATAAAAGAGGGAGAGAGAAAAAGGAACAAAAGGAAAAAGGAAAAATGTCAGAACTGATTGATTAAGGGAAGGAGTAGGTACCTGAGAAATGCCTGGTCTGATGCCAGCACTGGTTCAGGTCAGACAGGGCTATTTTTAAATTATTTGGTATTTTCAGAAATTGATTACTTGGCTAACACATTAAGAAGTAGCTCTACACATTCATTTAATGGGCCAGTGCCTCTTGTACAGGTCTGGAACAGTCACATTCAATCTCATCTACTCCTCGTTAAGTAGTGTTTTCTTCTTCAGTGTGTTTATTTACTGCCAATGCTGTAAGCATAAAACATATAACAAAAAATAAATAATACCCTAAATAGTCTTTCAGCTATATGGGCCTTCAGGACAAGTGACTTCACTTCAGGCCTTGTGAGCTCAGTTAGGGCTCAGACATCAATTCTCATTCTTTCATATACCTGCAAATTGAGTAATACTTTCTTTTCATACTGTTACCTTTTTAATGTATAGCCACTTCAGCCTAAAACTGCTCTGAAACAAAACATGGTAGGTTCTCACACTAAAAAAAAAAAAAAAAAGATGAATAATAGATCATTTTAATTTGATGACTCTGTGTGTATTGGAGTAAGAGTAGAGTATTTTAAGTGAGGTAAAACCAGTAAAAACTTTTGGAGAATAACTAAGAGTCTGTTGATGTATTGATTAATGTGCACATACATGTTGGATATTGGACTCTTCCACTTTTTTCACTGACTCTCCAAACTGAATGACCGTCAGAGCTACATTTCCAATAGATATTTCTAATAAAGGTAGCCTTAACCATAATAAAGACTTTTCCTAAATTGTCAATAATTACATGCTTTTGGCACTATCTGTAGGAATGTTATGGAAGTTGAATGTCTTGGACCAGATGAAATATTTCAGTTACAGAAGGGACCTGTTTTGGCGTCACATAAGAATTTCAGAAAAACACACAGAGGAAGTTAATAATAATAGTAGTCATGGTGGTAGTAGTAGTAGTAGTAATAATAATATAAAATAATAATAACAATAAATTATAATACATCCTGCCCATGAGAAACTGCGTTAGTAGAATGAATAATATGGATATTTAACCTACACTTAGTCCTGCTTTCTACCTTAATTGTTGTAAATAAAACAGCATGGAAGAAAAGCTCAGGCATCCCAGACAGTGAGGGTGAAATAGCTTTTGAGCCCCTCAGGTCAGAGGCTTAATTTTTGTTGTAGGTATTTGACTTATGGCCCCAGATATATAAAGGTTTCACTGAGTCTTTAGTTTCTTTAAAAGAATGATCTTGAAAGGTTTGGTAAGACTTAATCTGCTTTTGCTCACAGTGAAAGCAATGAGTGATGCAAACATGAAATGGGCACTGTCATGGGTTTGAGACAGGACCTTGCCAGGAGGACGCACGAAAAGGGCAACCAGGCTTCAAGCTTAAAGTTGCAAAAAGTGTTTAATTACCTAACAGAATTGGAGGATAAATGCAAGGCAAAAATATACTTTTCATACATTATTTTGTTCACTCCCCCCTCCCTCTTACGAACCTATAGTATTCACCCCCTTTCCTCCTCTACAATCCACAAGCCAGGTGGGGGGGGCAGGGTGTGGGGCCTCTTTTCAGTCCACAGAGCAGATTCTCAAATTTACTCATCACCACAATTCTTCTACTACAAATACTCTTTATCTCTACTTGTTTCTCTCCCTCTTCAGACAGTTTTCTGCTCTCACCCCCACCCTCTTAAGAAGCAGTCTCTGCACTCACCCCCCCCCCCTTTTCCCTCTTTGCAAACCAGCAACACAGACAAGGGGCAGGTTGAGGAGTCCTCTGGTCAGTCCAATCAGGAAAAGAGGTTCTCTACTCAGCCAGGGGTCCTTCCCACGAGAGACAGTCCTCTAGGAACTTCTTTGGCGTGGGTCCAATCTCATGAGCAACATCCTGCCCAAATTTTTGCTGCAACATGAGTCTTTTGTCCATAGGGTGCTGTGCAGACTCTCCCAAGCTGAGGCCAGGCTGCTTCCATCCCAGGAGCAAGGCCTTTCTCTCTCTTGCAAGGCCTTTGCAGTTTTAACTCTTAGATGAGACTCCCACTGGTTCACAGTCTTTTCCAGGCACCCACCTCCTCCTCTGGAGAGAGCTGTGGGTGTATTTCTGCATCCTTACAGACTCCATGGCCTGCAGGGGGAATTTCTGACTCCCCCATAGCTTCCACCACGGCTAGCAGAAAGTTTCAGCTCCAGTGCCAGAAGCACTGGAGCACCCCTTTCTCCCCCCTTCTTCACTGACCTTGGTAACCTCCATGCTGTTCTCCCTCACATATTTTCACCTCCTCCTCCTCCAACTACAAAGTGAAAGAAGTGTGCGCCTGCTTTGTTTTGACTTTTTCTTAAATATGTTTTCACAGAGGCGTAACCAGCACCTCCAATTGGCCCAAACTTGGCCAGCAGCATGTCCATCACCTTCAGAGCCATCAGAGATTGGCTCTGATGGACTTGATGTAAAAACTTCCAGAACTTGCACTCAGGACACACAGGAGCCATTTTTGTGCCACACCCCACCCCTCAGACACCTCCCCAGGCCTACTAGAACAGCTTCTGAGGGGTCCAAATTTCTCTTAGATGTTAAAAACACTTCGCTGATATTTTGGGCCAATCAAAACCACCACAGAATAGTGCTATTCTGCAGTTGCAATGGCATCTTAAATTATTTTTCTGAAGAAATTGTTCACTGATTTTCTATACAGAGTGTATATAAACAACTTTACAACACAGTCCTACTTGGGCAGGGCTGTACTACAAGCAGGCATAGCCCATACTTAGGGACATGGGGTTCCATCCATCACTCCTCACTGATCATCACATGTGCTGAGCTTGTCTCAGAAGTAATCTGCTCCTATAAAAAAGATGAGATATACTGCTAATGGTTTTACTGCTTTATTATTTTGAATATGATGATGATATTGGAAAATAAAATTATCATCTGCTTCAATGATACCATTTGAGATACCTTTCTTTTTAATTTCCTCAGTGGAAGGTATATGATTTTATTTTTTCACCAGAATTGTTAATCATTGTAGATAAATATCAAATACTGAACTGCTGATAAATAAGTAATTCATCAATTATTACAGAAAATGGAATGAAAAAGCAATGTTGCATGATTAGACAAAGGTTTTGGAACAACCTTTATATTAAGAGGATGTGCAAAAGGTGTTAGATCTTCTGATCAGAGCTGTATGAATTTTAGTCAGCCAGTATTTGGATACCCATTAAATACCTGCTCTGATGTGTTTCTATACCATGTTGTGTTTCAGTAGTTTATTTTGTGTTTCTTGCCCATTGGCTGTGCCTCCGCATTTCATTTAAAAGAAAAAACATAGTTTAGATTTTATCTTTGTTTCTGTTGTACATATCTGGCCCTTGCAGGACCTCACTGCTTGCCAGAGAGGGTGCACAGATGGAGAATCAGGAAAGAGCTCTCACGTCCTGTTGCTCACGCCCGATGTTCAGGCTCATTATTCATTGCTTGGTAGACCCAGAGGTTTACCCATTCCAGCAATAAATATTTCCATAATCTAATAGATCTCACAGTAAGGTGCATGCTGTAATATTTTAACACATTTTTGTTTCCTTGATTTCATCCCATCATTCCTAATTATACCCCCCATGAATTTCTCGCTAAATCTCTTTAATTGCACAATTGTAGATTTTCTTTCAACTGAGCCAAATGATATGTACCTGATTCAGTTCATCAGGCTTTACATTTTCTCCAACAAGGAAGAAACTAGCTTTCCTTTCACAAGAACTAAAAAAAACCCCTCTGCCCTTCCCCTGGAGGATGGTTCTGGATTAGAGCAGTTCACAGTACAGGATTGACATTTCCAGGTCAGGTGCACATGGCATTTAAAAAGCATTAAAAACCTTGTTCTCTCACACTTAATACCTGTAATTATACATTATTTAACTTTCTGTGAAATTTTAAGAACAAAATTGCTTTAGATGCCACTTCAAAAATAATTGTATTTGTTCCTTGTTGCAAGGAGAATCATTTGCATGTCTTCATGTCAAGAATTTTGAACCCGTCTTTACAAGCAGGGATCCAAAGGCAGAGAAACACAATGGAATTCATCAGAGATCAAACAAATCATTACTGCTGGTAACAGAAACAACATTGCTTATATTTCTCTGAAAATATATCATTTCACTGTCACAATCTTCATTCTCAAAGCTACATGATGTTGTTGACATTGAAATACGTAGTTATTTACTGTTTCCAGAGATTAGTTAGGAGAAGCTCTTGCATCAGGCATTTTTGGGGTATGAATTTTCAGACATGCATAGATTTATATCTCATTTGTGAAATTCTGGGATCAATAAGTGGTTTTGTCAGGGTGCAGAGGTCAACTGTACGTCCTAGTGTGAAAAGGACTGTAAACCAAACTTAATATGGTCTTCTAAACTGAAATATTCCTCAAAGAACATTTACACTAGCTAAACAATTGCCATTGTAAACCTAGAAATTCCATGTATCAATACCTAGGTCTTTAATAACAAGAACATAAAGACAAAAATCATGATTTTGTTTTTCTTTTGTAAAGCAAAATAAACTTCATTGTTACTTCCATTCTGGAATGTATTAATTCATAGTTAATTCTCTTACTGTCATTATTAAAAACACATCGAAAACACAGACTTTTCTAAAAAACAAAGTGGATGTTAATTATTTAAGGGTTCCATTTCATAGCTTCAGAAAAAGAAAATAAACAAATTCATTATTATTAATTGACAATATTTTACCAGTGTGTAGGGGCCCCAGTGAACTAAACATTATGCAAGCCACAAAACACAGAATTAAATCTTGACTCTGGTAAAATGAGTACAATAATTCTATCAAGTTCACTGAAAATTTCATTCCTGGTTGGAGACAGTCCTTCTTCTGAAGAGTATGCAAAATTTAGTCCCCAGTTTTGCACACACACAATGTGCATAACTTTCCTCAGGTGATTAGTAAAGCTCCTTTTTTATTCATCCCCAGCACCAGAACAAATTACAAAGATAAAAGCATTGCAGGGACTGAAGTGAAGTTGGATTAGTTGTCTGTGATACCTTTATCATCTGTGATAACTTTACTCAAGGTTACAAAGGTTTTTAAGAACTAGATTGGGGGTTAATTTAATAGATGATGTAACCAGTGGGTGTAATAAACAAATCTGAGGGAAAGGGGAAAGAAGTTTCACAGTGATGTGGATGGGTATTTAAGAGGGACAGATTGGTAGTTTATTTATTTGTGAATGTTTTATGTTGGAAATAAACTGCATGTAGATCAGACCAGAATGAGCTCATGGCATGGCACTCTTTCTTCAGGATGTATCTTGCCAGCTTCATTTTCTGACTTGCCATTTTACTGTGAATGCTGCAGGAAGCTCTTACTTCTCCGTGCTCTTATCATCAAGACCCACTTTTCATTTTAACTCATAAAAAAATCTGCAGAACTGAGTTTCCTTTCTGAAGTTTAAAAGGCTTGCACTTTCTTGAATGTGAAGCTTGAATAAGGACAGTGAGTTTCCTGAGAGAGGCATTTCCCAGCACAAAAGAGTCTTTTCTCCATACAGCAGCAGGTAGAAGGGCATTGCAGTCACCAGACATGCCAATGTGCTTTCACTGTCTGCCAGCACTGGCAGCACTGCAGGTCACACAGCTTTACTTCACTCTGTGGAGATTTTGTTTCTGCAGTTGACTTAAGAACTGATTCAACAGGGGAAAGAAACAGGAATTTCAATATATACTTTCTACTTTTCCCATATGGGTTTATCCCATCTATTCTAGCAAGATTCTCAGCTTTAACCTATGACTGAAGGTAGAGTGTGGTGGAGATGCAAGGTCCAAGTTAGCCTTTGATTCAGAAAGGGGCTTGAACATTCTGTTTAATTTAATTGTATATATTGCCCCTGCTTCTAAAAATTTCTGACATATAAGAATTAGCGTGAATAATGAGTAACTCAGAAATAAACCCCAAAACAACAGCAACATCCTGAAACACATTTGTCTTCAAAGCTCATGGGGTTGATCACTGCTGAAGTTCTATGAGGATTTTCAGCAAACTTTCAGAGGGGCCTGCAAATGGCTGGAGCTTCCGTTGCCCATCGGTGTCATTGTTAGGAGAAAAATACCTAGACAACTTCTCACCCTAGAAAGAAGAAAATGCACCCATTTGGTGCAAATCCATTCCAGTTAAATACAGACTGACAACATCAACTTTATTTCCCCTCCACCCCTCCATTTTCTATTGTGAAAGCAAAAAAAAAAAAAAAACCAAAAAACTAAAAAACAGGTATGTGTCATCTAATTTATCCTTGTATTTGTAATTTATTGGTACTATCCATTTGCTATTTAAGGTCTCTGCAGCAATGATGCTGATTTTCAATTCTCTCATCTGGCTATTAAAATAAATCTTCAACAAAACCTGAGGAATGGGGGAAGAGCTTAAGAGGTACTATTGTTCAAAGTTAATCTTTTCTCCTTACTCTGGTGTTGAATCATTCATCCATGCTTTGAAATCTGAAATCAGGGAAGGTAGGGCTGGAGAGAGAATCACAGACTGGTGACAAGACCACTCTAAATATCCATTCTTAAGAGAAAAGGGGGAAAAACACACCTAAAACCATTTTTTTTTATATACTTCCTTTTCTGATTGTAACAATAGCATAGAAAACTGGCAGTTAAAGCTGGATTGATCGCTGGTGAGATGACATATAGCCTTTATGAGTGGGGGATAGAAACTGATAAATGTTTTTTTTTTCCCCTTCACAACCTTTTTCTAAAGCTGCAGAAAATGTGTCATGCATAAAAAGTATGCAATTTTCATGTAATTAGAGGAACAGGAGATGAAAATGAGTTCCATCAGAGCAATCAAGGATGGTAATGTGGCATGGATTTGTCAGTGCCTATTTGTCATGAAAGCAAAACCCAACACATGTTCTATATTTTATTTCATTATTATCACTGCTATAC
The DNA here is from genome assembly GCF_008360975.1 of Lichenostomus cassidix. Classification (NCBI taxonomy): domain Eukaryota; kingdom Metazoa; phylum Chordata; class Aves; order Passeriformes; family Meliphagidae; genus Lichenostomus; species Lichenostomus cassidix. The sequence continues at coordinate 69,590,394 of NC_139511.1, forward strand.
CTTAAAAACTACTTTTAAAACATCAACAAAATACAATTTTATAACTGTGGTGTAAAAAAGCAACCAACAACCCACTGTACAAACTAACAGAGTCTTCTCTTTTAATAAAATTTGTCTGCTTTGATTTTGGTTTAGATATTAGGTTGGCTTTATTCTCTCAAAGACAGAAAAAATCGGTGATTTATTCTGATGTTATTTTAGTTTTGCTCCAGCGTGATATCTGTGACTTCATTGTTTCCATTCTGCAAATTCACAGAGTAACCTTTGCTAGGCTTAGGACTTCCCCCCCTTCATCCCACTGAGTAAAAACTGAGGGATCCAAATTAGGAATGCAATCACCCTAAATTGCGCTATAATCTGCCAGAAAAAAAAGTATGTCCCACTTTGCCTGAGAAATGTGTTAATTCCCGACCTGTCTTCACTGCTTGGAAAGGAAAGTCAAGTCAGTAGTGTACTAAACACAGGTGAGCACCTAAAGTTAGACCAGGTGAACCTGAGCCATTTATGAAAAACTCATCAATGTCACTCTCTATTGGTCATGTTGCACCTTCAGTTCTCCTCATGAAGCTCAGGTAGGAAACAAAAGTTTAGTTGGCTTGATTGTACCTAGACCCCTGTTTTCCCAACAGCAATTAAATGACCAAAGAGTTAAAGCCAACTCACATTGTTGGTTTATTCAACACTTTCACAGAAAGGATATATTCTGTTGAGCTGTTACTGTGTGTTTGCATAGCAGCTGGGGAAAACACTTATAATAAAATTATAAAAGCAAGTGAACTATAAATCAGCGTCGGCAATAATAATTCAGGATGATAGGGCCTGCCTTGCAAGGTCAGATCAAAGGTCTCACTAGCCTAATGTTCTGCTGATGAGAGTGGTCAAAGACAACTACTTAGGGAAAAAATAGCAACCAGGCAAGTATGCAATGGTTACTTGCCTGGTTTAGTCTCCCAGCTTCTGGCAAATCTCTGGTTTAGAGGGTGATGACTCAAACCATGATATACATGGTTAATATGGTTCAATTTATTTCTTGAAGGAAGCACAAAGCATTTACAACAGTTATTGACAGCTTTAAAAATTGCTGCCCAGGAAATATCCCTTCATTTATTTCCTATAAATATTTTATTTTATTAAAGTCTAGTTATGTACCAAAAAATATAGGCATTATACACAGACAGACACACTCCCCGATTTGTCACAGGCTGCTGTGATTAGAAATGCAGAGCCCTTTAGTTAAAGGTTGCTGACGGTTAATATATTCCTGTTTTCTCCCTTCGGGCTGAAGGTGGGAGACAGTTGCTCTCAAGCTGCATATGTCTCTCTCAAGCCATCCATGATAGGTCTCTTCTCAGTCTTTCAAGCTGGCATATGACCAGATTTCCTGCTAATGCAGTAAGAATAACAAAAACAAGAACTTGAGATGACAGAGAGTAGAAAACTGTTATAAATGGTTCCTGGAGTATTCTGAATTAAGGATTTCTCCTCATGGCACTTGCTGACTGTGTGTCTCCCTCTGTACGTGACAATGGTGAGGCTGCACCTCCAGTGCTGTGTCCAGTTCTGGGATCCTCATGGCAAGAATGACATTTAGGGGATGGAACATGTCTGGAGAAGGGAATGGAGCTGGGGAAGGGTCTGGAGCACCAAGAGAAGCTGAGGGAGCTGGGGGGCTCAGCCTGGAGAAGAGGAGGCTCTGGGGTGACCTTCTGGCTCTGCACAGCTCACTGACAGGACGAGGCAGCCAGGTGGGACTTGGCCTCTTCTCCCAGGCAATAAGACAAGAGGAAACAGCTTCAAGCTGCTCCAGGGAATGTTCAGGTTAGACATCAGAAGGAATTCCTTCATGGAGAGGTTATTAAACTTTGGAATGGACTGTCCAAAGCAGAGATGGGATCACCACTCCTGTAAGTGCTCAAAAAAACGTTTGGATGTGGCACTTAGTGCTAGGGTTTAGCTGACAAGGTGGTCATCAGTCAAAGGCTGGACTTGATGATCTCAGAGTTTTTTTCCACCCTAAACGATTCTGTGATTCTGTGATCCGAGCATGCAGCAGTGAACAAATTGCTGAGGCTCACCCAGAAGAGCTCAATGGTGACTCCATGGCTGCATGGATGGAGTCATGGAAAATGAACAGATTAGGCTGCCCTGAAACTCAACAGGCCAGTGATGTCAGAAATCTCTCCTGCATTGAGTGTTCCTGTCTACTGTACCCTGGTGGTGGAAGAAACAGTTTTCCTACTAAAGTTTTCATATCATAACACATATGGCACAAAGTTAGAATATTTATTAAAGGAAAAACAGTATTTTCCATTGCTGGACACTTCTTAAGAAAAATAATTTTGGAACTACAACAGGGCATATCTCCTGTCTTACGTCCATGGGAAGAGCCAAGAGATTCTATAATGATTTCCTTCTCCAAAAACCAAAAAAAAAACTCAGAGCAGTCCCATATTGAAGGCTTGTTTTGGGCTGGAAAAAAAAGTATTTTGAGAACTAAAAGTAGGTTCACAGAATCATAGAATCCTAGAATGGTTTGGGTTGGAAAGGACCTTAAAGGTCATCAATTTCCAAACCCTGCCATGGGCAGGGACACCTTCCAGTATCCCAGGTTACTGCAAGTCCTGTCCAACCTGGCCTTGGGCACTTCTAGGGATAAGGCAGCCACTGGTTCTCTGGGCAACCTGTGCCAGGACCTCACCACCCCCAATACCTTCTTCCTATATATCCAATCTAAATCTGTCTTCTTTCTGTTTAAATCCATTCCCTCTTGCCTTATCACCATGTGTCCTTTTAAAGCTGAAGAAAAATCAAAATTCCTAGAGGAATATGACCTGGATAGCAAACGTTTGTGGTGGCTGCATGTGTTGTTGCTGTGTGGGTTTTCTGGTGGACATGTGCAGACACACAGTGTGTACCTCTCATGGGAGGAATTAGTTTGGTAATTACTTAAGAATTAGATATCTGCCTTTGCTTTAAATATCCCTTTCTGCCAGCTTGTAAGGGTGGATCAAAGAATCGAGTTCTCTCTTAATACTTCTCATCAGAAACTACAGGTGCAGGACTTACACAAAGAATGCTTTGTACTTACCTGAAGCTGGTATGGAGCGAATGCTTTGCACCTGCCTGAGTTGGTACAGAACAAATGCTTTGCACCTGCCTGAGTTGGTACAGAACAAATGCTTTGCACCTGCCTGAGTTGGTACAGAACAAAGGCCTTGTGCCACCAAAGCTGGTATGTGATGAAGGCTTTACACCCATTGCCCTGACACCCATTATTCACTGTTGTGAAAAAGCTGCCGACCAGGCCTCGGACACTCCTCCCTTGACCCTGTCAAGTGGAGTTTGGCATATCTCTGCAACAATTAAGGGGGAGAAAAGGCTGGTCACAAGGAGGGACCAGGTGTGTGGACTAGCATAAAAGACAGCTCTGGAGTGACTGAAATTTGAAGATCTTCCCCACCTTGAGACCACATAGATTGATGCGGAGGCAAAGGAACACCTTCTGGATGGGATCCTCAGAGATGCTGGATGTCTGTGGACCCATGGCTATAGCCCCCTTTCCTTCCCTTTTCTCCCAGTCTTTTCCCAGTTCTCTGTCTCTATTGCAGGCCACTTTACGGGATACATTAATTAAGTTCCTCCTTGGATTGAAATTTAACTCCCTTGACTTGTTGATTTTTTGTGCTTTCTTTTCTTTTTGCACTCTGAGCAAAAAGCTGGTACGAACCATCACATGTCTGCTTATAAGTGGACCGTGACACAGCTCCAGTGGCAAAGGAGAAGAGGAGCCATGGCCTCACTTCCTTTTCCATTTGAAACATCTGGGACTGACAGTGCCTGACTCACTTCCCAAACTCCTTGCTCGAAATGATCTGTGATTAGAGGAAACTGACTTGGCTAGCATATGCCAAGAGCTACAGGAAGAGAGTCCTAACCAGGGGAAAATCCACTTTCCTCTTGGGAGCACACCCATCCATGGTCCCACTTCGATCTGTGGAAGTTGGGTCTAAGTACTGCAATGGCTCAGTGCAGGGACCCTGGAGCATAAATGAATTTGATACCTTTTCAAGTTTCAGTCAATCTGCATTTTGCATAAATACACGTGACTTCAAATGGTCTCAGTAAAATAAAATTACTGACATTTATCACTAATTAGCTAATAATGTCATTATCTAGACTAGTTAAAAAATAATCATGAGAAGGGAAAAAAGACATCTGGGGAAGAATTATTCAAGTTAGTAAACTTTCTTTGGGGGGGTGGGAATTGAATAATCATTCTTCCTAGGCCAAGATTTGCTGGGAGAAAAAAAAGGCCCTTCCAGCATTTTTTCCATTACTTCATCTCTGCATAAGTTTGGGATAAAATATTAACTATTCAATGACAGAAGAAACGTTTTACAGTTAAAGTGACTAAAGTGGTTTTATTATTATTATTTTAAAATATTTTTCTTTTTAAAAAAACAAAATAATGCAGGTCTATTTATCCCATGAAGCAAGATAGGAGCCATGAGGAGCTCTCACTTCTCTGTAAAAGAAAGGTCCTATATTAGAGGAAGTAAGAGAAAATATAACATAGGAAATGAGGTCAACGAGGTCAAAAAAAATGAGGTCAACTCCATATGATTATTGGGCTGTCAGACACTGGGGAACCAGATAAATGTAAACCATTTATTTTACCACAGAATATCTTCTGGTGGACACTTATAAAGGGAACCGGACAAGGAAACTTGGAGAAGGAATTTTCTATACACTCTGAAATTGTGACAAGTAGGTTTGCTTTTTTTTTTAACTCTCCAGTTCATTGTAGTGCAAACTCATCTGCGAAAATTGGTGAGCTCTCACACTCCACTGGGGCCAGATATAGTCATTTGTGCTTCTTTACTCTCACAGGCACATGTGCCAGCTAATTTCATGTTATTATAAATAGAGCAGTCAAATTGGTTAGCATCTTTTGGAATGATCTCTTTGAGCAGGAATATCCTTGGTTTTCCAGGCAAAAATTTCATGTGCATGAGAGCATGCAGTAAGCATATTACATTCTGGAAAGTGTCTGCACACTTGATCCATCCAGATTCCCTAGGCATTATAGATCTGTAGAGTCAAATTGCAGCAATTCATATTTATGACATTTCTGGAGTTTCTCAAAAGTATTTATGTCCTAGGCAGCTGCAGTGTACATGTTTTGTGGCACTTCTGGAGTTTGGCATTCAAGAGGAAGGCACAAAGTGTATCTAAAAGCATCTGATCTGCTGGAACTCTGACACACCCGGAGTTTTAAGTAAATACAGACTATAGCTTCCACTGGAAAAAGAGAAATATCACCTGTTCTGGCTATGACTCTGATGGGCTGGGTTTCTATTTGTCCTCTCTGAAAACCTGGGGCTTTCCTCTCTGCAGAGGTGACAGGAAATCAGAATGAGGTTGGGGGAAGGAAGAGGGAGTGAGCAATGAAAAAGAGGTATGTAATTGTTCAGAAGTTCCCCATGGGGAAATACAGTACTGCTGGTTCTGGTGTTCAGAACCCTCTTTTTCTCACTAGGACAGGGAGGAAAAGGGAGACTCTCCAAACTAGAGCCTCAGAAAGACAGATATGAAAGTGACAGGACAGAAATATCAAGAAGGATTAAATGATCTTCTGGACAAGCTCCTGGTCCCAAACAGTAAGACATGTAGAAATGGTACTACCATTATCTGAAATTTTGTCTTTATGTCTCTGAGTTCTTTTAATGTGAATCACTCAGCTTCCTAATCACACCATCAGACATTTAGAAGGAAGAAAAATTTGACCTTCTCATGTTATGCAGCACATACCAATATCAGGGGAAGTTGAGTGTGAATGAAGCAAAGACACACCATAGCTGTAAAATTTCCAGAATCGGCACTTGCTACTTTAGTATGCCAGTACTCTGCTTAGAATATGGTTTTGGCTTCTTATTCATTCTTGTTAGGGGAGATGAGGGAATAACAGAATGTGGACACAATAAAGAACACAAAGGTGGCACAACCTCATTTTCTTCCCTCGCATAATGATAATTTTTTTTTTTTCCAGACATGGATGTTTTTCAGATCTCCCCACCCACCCCTTCCCCTTCCCACCCTCCTTTTGCTTCTCAGAGACGAGCAACTTTGCCATCCTTATTGAGTAAATAAATAAATAAATAAATAAATTTCTGCGAGACAGCTTGGAAGAATGTTTGATAATCTGAACCATTATGGAGGTGAAATTTCATTACACAGATGGTGACATCCCAATGTCTATCATCAAAACACAGCAGGTAGAAACAATCAGCTAGGCCCATTCCCCACTATAAAATTACACTTACATTAATGTCACTCTTGATTTCATTATGCAGAAAATGATATTGCACAGGTCTCTGACATGAGGGGGACTAGGAGAGGGGGGGAAAAAAAAGGAGAGATGTGAATCTAAGAGAGGGAATGGGGGGAGGATGTCTGGGCAAGGCAGAGAAACAGAATGTGGACTAGGAATGATCAGCTCTGCCAAAAAAATAAATACACAATCACATCAAAACCTTGTGGTGCTTGTGGCAGTGTTCTGTCTTGGTCATCTCCAGCCTCAGCTCCCACTTCAGGTTTTGATTAAATGCTTAGAAGAAATACTGTGAGAATAAGGGAGAATCAGAATTAATTTTTATTCATACTGTCGTAGAATCGTAGAATAACCTCAGTTGGAAGGGACCTACAAGGATCATCCCTTTCCCTTTCCCTTTCCCTTTCCCTTTCCCTTTCCCTTTCCCTTTCCCTTTCCCTTTCCCTTTCCCCTTTCCTTTCCCTTAATTCTCAGGGAGACTATTGAATATTATGCTTCACTTAACTCAGCTGCCATTCCCTAAAGGGATCCAAACATCATAATTTGACTAAATGTCCTCTGATCCAATCTTCACACTGTGATTTTCACTGGAATATTGTTGCTTTGGTGCACAGTAGAGGAGATCATTCAGCAAGGCCACAGCATGAGGAGTTAGCAGACTAACTCTTAGGAATATGGAATATTCCTAAGGGAAACTGATGCAAATTGTCTGGTGAGGTTTCACACATGGAAAAACAATAGTGTGAGATGCCATAAATTGTTCATTTTGATTTAAAAATGCATCAGAAAATATCTTCTCTGAGGGTGGCAGAGCACTGCAAGAGGTTGCCAGGAACCTTGTGGAGGTGTTCAAGACCAGGGTGGATGGGATTTTGAGACATATGGTCCAGTGGAAGCTCTCCCTGTCCACAGCAGAAAGGTTGAAACTTCATGACCTCTAAAGTCACTTCCAACCCAAACCATTCTATGATTCTGTGTTGGCATTTCCAATTTTAATGATGTTACGGAATATACCACTGCTGTATTTCTACTCTTTTTTCCCCCAGTTTGAAATAAAACCAAGTCCTGATACCAGAAAATAAACTCAGAGGACAAGAAATTCACATTTATGTTGCTCATCTGTCTTTCAGCAATGGCACAGTTTTTTCAGTCTAGAATCCAGGTTTTTTGAATCTCTTTACTCTCTATTCCAAATGATGAGATGGGACAGAATTTCCTTGCCTTATCAGTAGGGTTGTATGATGCTTCAGTTTTATATTTGAAAACAGGTTAAGGCACAGATTTATGCAATAGTAGGAGCCTTAGTATTCAAATTGACCTAGTCTCCTGCTACACTTAAGGGAAAGTGAGCAGTACTTTGGCTGAATAACCCATAGTAAAATAAATATTATCCAGCTTCAGAAGTTCAAATTGAATACCTGTAACCTAGAGCAGGCTGCTTTTATAATCACCAGGAATCTGACCAATAGAGTTGACAGAATTTACTGTGTGATACATCCCAGAAGATCTGGGTGTCTACTTTAGGATGACCTAAACCACAGCTGAAATTTACTGCTGTCATTTGTGGCCTCAAATTACAAAATCAGCATCTATAAAAATTTGTCTCCATATTAGACTAAGGATTTATTGTAATATTCTGAATTCTATCCTATTAAAAAAAAAAATAGGGGATTATGAAAGTTTTAATCTTCATTAAATACTGGGAAGACTGAGATTGCAATTGAAATGAGACAATAGACCTCTAAGTATCTGAAATTAGATAAGGTGGCTCTCACTAAGCACTTAAGAAATTTTGATTCCATTGTTCCAAATCCTTAAAACTGATAAAAATTTTATATATGTATATAAAAATATACACCTGCCCTCACTAACATATATGTATGCATTCTGGCTGGAGAAAAGGTTTTAAAAAGCAATCGTCTGACAGAGGTTCTTCCAATGAAATTTTATGTCCAGTTTTTTAAAGAGAAAGATATAAATATTTTAGACAAACATTTGAAGACTAATTCAAACAGAATAAGAACCCTTATGTTTTAACCATCAATGTGTTACAGCCTTTATTAAGCAAGAGTATCCAGAGTACAAATAATGGATCTTCTTTGCATTTCATTTAACAAATATATTGATTGAAGTCCCCTTTCAAACCTCAGCAGACGGGATGCTTTAGGGGTAATTTTTTCAAAGGAAGTTTGCATGGGGATTTAACCAGCCAACTTCCCTTGATGTTAGCAGGAACTATGTGACTAAACCGATACATAACTTTGAAAAGACACCCCTAAACACCTTATGTTGAATCACTGGAAGTCTTTGAACTCAGCAGGATCATTGCCTGGATAAGAAGTGGTTGTTCAGATTCAACATATGAATCAGTTATAATAAACAGTGCTATAAATGGGACAAAGATCACATTTGTCCAAAGAGAAAGGGAAGGTTGGGGTAACATAGAACTAGTTGATTTGTCATTAAACATTTTCTTCCTTCTGATTCCATCTTGCACAACACTTCTGGGAAACCACTTCATCCTCTATAATGAGGTAGCTTCATTTAAACAACTCTAATTTTCTTCAATAACAGCTGCCAATAAGGTAATCCTTAGTGGATTTTCCTGTAGTACATTTTAAAACAAGCTTAGCTTGTTCTAAGTCATTCATAGGCAGAAAGATGACAACCAATCTGAAACTAGGGCCAAGACCTACAACCAAAAGAAGATTTTGTCTGGACACTGGTCATTTCTGCTCACTGTGTAATTACATCACAATTGTGCTCCAGATTTTTTTATCATGTTGATTAGGTTGAGTTAAAAATCAGTTGGAATCACTTCTTATTCTTCATATGCTGTCTCTTTTCTGCTGTTCTCTGCAGGAATTCTGTGTTCCCTCCATCGCCTTGGGAGAACAAATAGAGGGCTCATGGATGGCTTTTATAGGTTGTGCTAAGCAGGAACCTACAGCAAAGGTCAAATTCACTCTAAATTATTTCAGACCATTATGTTATTCCCTGACTAAGCCTTTCTTTGTACTTTGTAGATTCTTCAAAGGCAAGTGCTTTGAACTATTGAATTTGAGAATTTTGATTTGACTTAGTTTATGCTTCAGATATGAATACACATATACTTTAAGGAGGAAAGAAAAAAGCTTCCTACAAAATACATAAATTGAAATAAAAGAAAAAATATATCACTGCTATAGGAAATATTAGTCTGGCAGCGTTATTTTGATAGAAATATTTTCCCCCCAAATACTCTGTCATTAGATACGATTAAGGTAATCTTCCTAAAATTAGACAAACAGACAGAGATGTACCATTGTTATCTCCTGCAGCTGTCTGCCTACCAGATTTGTGACATTTTAGGGGTATCTTTTCAAAGCAGCATACAGAGTTTTAGCTGCATGACTCTCAGAAACATCAACAGAAGCTGATCGATTAAATCCCACACTTGCCTTCGCTTTGAAAAATTTTCCCCTAAGCATCCTGTCTGTTGGGCTTTGGAAAAGTACTTCACTATTTCCATGCAGAGAAATGCAGAAAATATTCAATCTATATTAAAAGCTAAATTAAATCAAAATAGAATAAGACTAAAAATATATAAAATAAAATAAAGATCAGCATTTCTACTAGTTCTCTGCTCTCTTGATTGCTGCTCTGGTACTATGAATGCATTCCAAGCTTTGTTACATCCATCAGGGATGGTACAGATGGACATTTTGCCTGTCCAACCTGACTCAACCGCTTGAAGATTCATCAGAGAGAATCTGTTGGCAATTGCAAATGGATCTAATCCAGAGCCGGCAGATTTTGTTTCTCTAGAGGAAAGCAGGACTGTAAAGGGCAGACTAGACTGGCAAAAATATTTACTTTTATATTTCATCACTTCAAATTTATAATGGGACAAAATGCCTTTAAAACTTCACCTTTTTAATAGGATACTAACAGAGATTTTCAATGCAATTCATTTGCTGGCAAGCAAGACTCTTGAGAGTGGGAAGCATTTTGAGCTTAAAAAAAAAAAAAAAAAGAAGAAAAGAAAAGAAAAGAAAAAGCAATCAGCAGGGTGACATATACTTTATTAGTCCTCTTCAAAATCACTTCCTTCCCTTTCTCCCTTTTATATTTCTTGTCTTTCTATGTGCTCTCCTTGTTACATTACATCCCTCATTTTAGGCATTTTAATCCCTCCAAAGGGATGCATCCCAGTGGCACAGGCAGTTGTAAGGCACAATTCTCAGCTTCACCATGGCTCTTTTACAGTGCTGCGGCAGCGAAAAGCAGCCTTATAGCCCATGGAACTGGCCACCGTGGAATATCCTCCCTGCTATGCAAAAAACGGGGTTTCAGAAAGCAAGTAAAGTCAGCACATTGGATATATAATGGCTTCTGCTACATTTCCCAGTGTAAAAGACCCCCACGCCTGGGGTGAGCACTGGGAATGAAGAATGGGAAGATTTCATGGAGCTTTATCACGGCCTTGAGAGAAAAATTCCACAAAATTCAATCGAGCTAGCTCTAAAGGGTACCTTTTTGCCTCTGAATAAGCTGTGGTGCAGTGAGGACAATCAATCATTTATTACCTCTTGTAGAAATGTGGGGAAGTTCTCACAGGTTTTCCTGGGGCAATTGTAAATATATGGAACTTAACTACTTCACACCTGAGGAATTGTCAAACATAAATATTCTCCTGTCTTCTCATAATAGGTAGCTGGAAGATGTTTACTTGTTTAGAGGTGGAAGTCTTGTTGAATGGTCAATACAATCTTTCTAGATCTGATAGGGATTTATAACTTGCCTTCTCCTTTTCTTGTGGGCCCTGTTTGGCCAGTTGTTACTAACACTGGAGTCAGCCAGAACAATTTTCTTCCCATATTTCATGTGTTTACAGTGCAGTTTCCACCAAAGATTTCATATCAATGAATGATGGTCTGTGCCCACTGCTGACCCACTTGGAACAGAAACACTCCCCCCTGTGCCAAGTCCTCTCATGGGTACAGAGAGCCTGATACAAAAGCCCTGTGCTGGAGGCTTTGCTCAAGCCAAGAAATCTGCAAATGCTTTTCCATAGGTGTTTTGGGGAGTTGACACAGAATAACTTACAAAATCTGCAGGTCCCCATCCTTTTGAGTCAAGAATTAATGCTGCTCCACCTGCCCTAACTATACACGACAAAAATACCACTAAATTGTGTTTTGTATCTATGTATTCCCCAAAATTCCCTTAAAAGCAACAATGCCAAATAAATTTTAAAAATCATCTCTTCTGTTCTTCATCCAACATGAGTACTTTTGTTGGTACTCTCATGAAATGCACTTCTTCATCACTCCCCTCAGGGAAGGTTATCAGCAATCCTTTGTAGAGAGGACAATATGAAACCATACAGGGAAGAGCACAATCAGGATAACCTTTCTGCCCATTTTGCTTTCCACTGATGCCCTTGTTCAGACGATGAGTAAACCCTCAGCCAAACCCCTCCATTTGGGCATATGAGATAATCCTGATGCAAATGGCCACAGCCACATAAAGCACACCATGGAGCTCTCAACAGCAAGCACACTTCACTGCATGATGTCCGTAGTTTCTGTGTACATCATTTATTCCTCTCAAAACAGAACAAAACAAAGAAGCAAACAAACAAAAAAAAAAAAAAAAAAAAAAAGCGAAAACCAAACGAAACCTAACAAAAGTCCCCCAAAACCCAAACAAAACAAAACCACCCAAAAAAACCAAAACCAACCAAACAAAAAAACCCAAAAAAAACCCAAAACCAACAAAACAAAAAAAGAAAACAAACAAACAAACAAAAAAACCCAAAACTAAAAGAACCCCAAAAACCAAACAAACAGAGAAAACCCTACCCTGGAAACATAACTATAGTGCAATTTCTCAGGAACAGCTCTGTGATAAAGATTTGGAGCGAGTCCTTAGTATACACATGAATCCAAGTAGCTTTCTCAGCCACAAAACAGGAACTTCAAGCTCATCTGGCTCAGTGCTCAGCACCAGCCACAAGATGTTGCATTTTCTCAAGCCGCATCAATTTCAATTGACTTGAAAGGCCCCAGTCCTTATTATTCTCTTCCTGTTAGTAAATAGATTCCTGTTACCTCTAGTGAATTTTGGGTCTGTACTCCCTAACTACAGAAAGCAAAATGTAGAGACATTAAAGTGACTCTAACTACCTTTGCTCCTGTTTGTTTCTCAGCCCTGACCATCCCTACGGGAAGGTAAATCTGCCTTAGGGTAAGTAAAAATTATATTCTGCACAAAAATATTGGATAATATTTAAGTTCTGCTTTGTAAAACTGACTATTATTTTGTGTTTTCAGCATTTTTTTGTATTCTGGAGATTAGAGAAGAAACAATATAGAAAATTCGCAGTTTCTAAGAATTTCCCACCACACTTTCCTAGTTGTCTTACACCCTCTGAGAGTACCTTTAGTAATCTGTTTTCAGCTCTGTTTACTTTAGAATACTATTTAAATTAAACAGGAAAAGTAATATTGCAAACATTAGTTGGTTCTACAGTGACTGGCCATTACATGATTTAATTAGAGGTTTTGAGTTCCTTTAGAAATAAAGTTCCTGTGCAAATGTAAGCTTTAAGTGTATAAAAGTACATATACATGTATGTAAATATGTATGTGTGTATGTCTCTATTGTTAATATTATTTTATTATTTTATAATTTCACTTTTTATTGCCTGTAGTTATTTCTTCCTTTGCTTTGGATTTTCCCTACTCTATCCTCCAGAAAAGAAAAAAAAAAAAAAAAAAAAAAGAAAACAGTCATGACACTTACTAGCAGAAAACATAACAGCTTTGAAATCTATTTTCTTCTCTTTTTAATCCTGCTTTAATCCTTTAGAGCTATAAACCAAGGAAAATGCCTATTTTCTACTGTATATATTTACAGCTTCTCTTCTAAATAACTTTAGTGCTTTAGGATTTGCAATCACCATGATTTCCTATATAGAGGAAAAAAGAATATCAAACTTTTAAGCTCCACAGGGAACAATTCAGCTCCACCAGATTCTTAAATGTAGGATCCATGTAAAAGCAATCAGAGCTGTTCATTCTCCACTCCAGCTATTTGGCTCCTCTCTGCCATTGTCTGGCATACCCTTACCTTCAGTTCCAAGGCAGATACATTTAATAACTTAATGCACTGAGCCAGTTATTAAATTCACCACCATGATCCTCCCAATACATGCAAATGATGGATAAAGCTTAAAACCATTTCCCAAAGATGATAATTCTCTAATTTATGTGCATGTAAGAATTTGCCTTACACAATCTGTGATTGTGATATAAAGAAAATTGTTAATAGAATATAAACAAAGAGTGGTGGTGAGTTCACAAACCATTTTCATCATATCAGAGATACAGCTGTTCAAGCCCCTATCTTTCTATTTGCCTTTTATGTGCATTAAGTAAAATATACACAAGGAGGAAAGGGAACAGAGATGAAAAGACTCATTAAGGCATCATATTTTTTGTGTCATTACAGTATTGTTCTTTATATATTCCCATTCTTTCCTAGGAGAACAAAAAGAGAAAGGAAAACATTTCCTAATGTACAATTTCATAGTGAGTATGTTGAATGTGTGGGACATTTCATCTTTGGTTTACCTAGTGAAAAAGTGACTATATTAATGCAACATCTTGAAAGTTAGTCCATTAATCCACAGGCCTAAAGCTACACAAGTATCCTCTTAGTAACTCTCAGTGAATGCAAAGGAAGTGGAATGCCTACACAGCACTCAAAATCAGTCCTTACAGGAAGGAAGTCTGGAATAGAGTGTCTTAATTCTTAAATTTAGTACCTCAGTCATATGTAGTTATTAATTTCATGACCCTGGAAGGTTATTTTGTTAGAATTAAATTCTTGAGTTCTTCTATTCCCAAAGATGTCTGTTTGTCCGATGTGGCCCTACCCAGAGCATGGAGTTTAGCTGATATGTTTGTGCCAGTCAGTTTTACCTGCTGGATGGCTGTTCTCCAGTATTTGCAGATTGCCAATCATATACAGTTTTGCACTGGAAAATTGAACACTTCCTCAGATTTTTGAAACCTATCGACAGAAGACTTCTTTCTAGTTGTCTGTCATGGGCTGCTGGGAACAGCTTCCTCAGGGCTAAACAAACAAAGCTACTTCAATTTCCTTTTCCAGCAAAATATGTTTCTACACTCTTGGCCATCATAGGCGCTCTCTTCTGTGTCTTCTACCACTTAAAGCCAAACTTATTTTGTTTTAATTTTCTATCTGATTCTGGAAGGCAAGTGATGATAGCTGATCCATGAGGAGAAATATCCCTGCTGCTTCCAGTTCACAACTGATAATGTCCAAAGATAAGCACCACATGGTTATTGAAATGACACCACTGACCTATAAAATGTTAGTTTATAAGATAAATAATATTTTTCACTTGATGGAAGCCTGAAGGAAACAAAAATGTGTGACTAAATATTGTGCTTCACAGAATTATAATGGAACCTCTTAAGAACACAAAGAGGAAGGCCTCCTTCTCTAAAGGGAAACCTAAAAAACTGTAAGAGAAATCACCTTAATTGCCTTTATCTGTACATCAGTTGTTTTTATCAGATAGTCGTGTTTTGCTTTTTGTGTGAGCGAAATTTCTCAGGTGCAGAAAATCAGTAAAAATGACTGAGTGAAGTAAAGCCAATGAATTCCTGTGTGGATTTTCTGGAAGTTAATCCAGGATGGGTTTGGTCAGAATGCAAAATTGTATCAAAGTTTCTATGCATAAAAGATTGCTCTTGTCTTTAAACAGCCATAAATTTTCATGGTTTTGGGAAGAAATTAATATCACATTATTTTTCATGTTTTTCTTAGATTTGGGTGCAAAATACAGAAAGAGATATATGTAAGTGTACAGGCATACATCAAAAGATTATATATACTCCCTGTTCTCTTGAAACTAGGCTAAACATGTATCTGACTTTGAACAAATGAGAATAAAGTAGCTTTGACTTTTACAAAAATACCATGAAAATAGCTTTTCAATTTCCCAACCAATTGTACACCCCACAAGTCTTAGAAACTTAAAATCCAAATGTTTCAAACTGAACATGGAATGTAATCTGAAAAACTTTATTTGAATGTTCATAACACATGGGTTCATTATGTCTTATCTCTTTCAGCATGTGTTGTCATGGATTTCAGCTGGTAACACAAAAACACAAAACATGTTGAGAAAATGCAATGAGAGGAGTATTAGCAAACTGGCACCAAGTCCTTGAAAACCCATAAGAAAGCTTATTCTTTTGGCCACCCTAACATCAAGAACAAAGTTACAGTGACATTTGGAGACCAGATTTCAGCCACCATCAATTGGCATAGCTGCACAATGGAGCTAGTCTAGATGGAGCTTTGCTGATTTCCATCTGTAAGGGATTTGGTTTTAATCTTTTGGTTCTCACTACCATTACAGTGTCCTCTAACTGACTCAAAATAAAAGACCTACTCTTTCCCTTTGGGTAACATAGGAGGATTCCTTAATATCTGTATGAAGAATTAAATAACTAAAACCATAGAGAGAGTGGATCTGTCTTCACTGATCTTCTTAAACTCACCTTTATCTGTGGGAATCACGAAACTGAATTAGGATAACTGATTAAAACATGATGCTTTCCAAAATTTCCTTCCCATAACCTTTCATTCTTTTTTTCTTTTTTCTTTTTTTTTTTTTTTTTTTAAATTTCTATTAATGTACCACTTCATAACTCAGAAAATCTGGCCCTTTATTTTCCAAGCAGTTACTTGTGTATTACCCTTTGGATATATTTATTTATTTTATTATAAATCCTCTCTTTGCTTCTAGTCTTTATTTCTTTTTCTTTTCATTTACCAGTAGGGAGACTTAGATAGGCTCAGTTTTCTTAATCCTCTTTATAAATTTAAAAAAACCCAATTAAGTCTGCACAAAGTCTTGTTTTTCTGATGGAAAAGAAAATCAGGCTTCCTGCAACATAATAATGCTTTGCACTTCTATAGACCCTTTTATCTGAGGTTCTCAACTAGCTGTAAAACATGCATTCATTAATTAAGCCTTGAAAGAGCCAAGAGACAAAACATTATGCCTAGGCTGCAGATAGGTAAACTCAGAAACAGAAATTCCCCATTCGGATGGAAGTAACCCAGATTTCAGAAGTGGGGCTCAGAAGTCCTAATTTCTACATGACAACTCTCAGTTCCATGTGAAGTCTGGTCCAGTAAAAACTTCTGGAGCTAGCAATAAAAACAAACAAACAAACAAACAAAAAAAAACACCCCCCCAAAAAAACAAACAAAGAAAACACCAAAACAAAACAAAACAAAACAAACCACCCCTTTATTATGTTGTTATCCAGAATGTTCCAAAATCACAGCCTCACTTCTGAATGAAAAGAGTGTCATGCAGGTTCTCAGTAGGTATAAACTGCTGTAATTGGTTTAACCTACTGAGATCTGGCAGTGTTCTAAGTAAGATTAGTCTGTCCTTAAGTCCACATGTAGGATAGGCAGTGGCTTTGTGTCTTGCAGCTATCCTAAAAACAGAACACAAACAGAACTGTATTGGCCATCTAAGGATAATGTCGGATGACAAAATGAATTACATATTGTAATAACTGGGCATAACTTTATAACAACATCAGGAGAGAGAGGATAAGAGGGAACTTAAGTTTTACGTGCCCATATTCAGAGAATAAGAATGAGGGGATGACAAAAACAAAGGCTGATAGTGGGAAAAAAAAAAACCACCAAAAGAAAGAACTGCAGTTTGTAAATTAAACTAAGAGCAAAAGTCATCAGGCAGATATCATTTCAGCATCATGCTACAGAGGGTTCAAGGAAATGCAGATTCATAGAATGGCTGATCTGAAGGAACACACTTCGAAGGAGTTACTAAGGAAATAAGGTGATTTGTTTCATATCCAGCTTCTTTATATTAATTCCAAATTATTCTTGCAGTAGGATTAAAAAGAATGTTTATATATTTACTTAAATTTAACTATGGATTGAAGTCTATAGCCTTTAGGAGGTTAAAAATGAGATTTCAAATTCAAAACTGATTTCAATTGTTTTGAAAGAGTTCAATTCATTGGTAACAGGATTTACTTCATTAACTGTAGATTTCCAAAAGTTAGACACCTGAGTTATTTAGATTCAACCTCTTAAGAGTCCAACAGAGAAACAGGTACTTCAAGGAAGAACTGTACCTGAACAGATTCTTTCATCTGGAAGTGCCTGTTTCTCACCACTGAATATGAAAGAAGCCTTGGTGGGTTAGCTGAGTCATACACAGCAAAATTAAAAACATTTTCAGGGAGATAAACTTCAGCTTCAACTGGCTTCCACAATAGACATTCATGTACACTCGTAACAAACAGACTTTGCTGGTGGAATGAAACTTCCACCATCCCACAGACGTGCTGAGAATAATTCATTTCTATGCAGAGGCTCTTAATTGAATCATCTCATCCAAAATGAGGAACCGATTAACAATCTAGAAGACAAATGGCACCACAAAAAGATAAAGCTCATGATAGTTAAGAAGGAGGAAGAGAAAATAAAAGAATTCATAAATAAGGCTTCAGTAAGGAATATTTCAATAAATTCAGAGAATTAGACAACAATGTGTTATGAAAGAAAAGTAATAGAGAAGTTTATTTATTTAAATAAGTAATAGAAGAAGAAAAAGTTATCCTAATATGAAGGAAGAATAGAAACGGTAGTAAGTGATAAGATTTGCTACACTAATATGTGTTTACTGGTCTTAAATACAGAAAGGAAGAAAACAGAATTGAGTAGAAGTTTCCAAGCCAGCTTAGGTGGATCTCTGTGCTGTTGATGAAAATATGACAAACATTCCCTTATTCTTTGCAACTTCACTTGTGCTTTTCACAGGACACCTTTTGAGCTGATCCAAATCAGCCCCTGAGAGGAGCTGATCCCTCTTCTATCATTTCTACAGGTTGATCTGCTTCCCTGAGCAGCTGCAACAACATTAGTGCCAGTGGAAGGGATGGGGTGGAAATGGGATAAGGACCTGCAGAGCCTGGCTACCTTTTTCATCAGTGCACTGCTCCTGCCTTGGCATGTGTTGGCCATAAAGCTGCACTCTGTAAAGTCTATAAAGATAATAGCTTGAGATTACAGAGGCAGACTGAAAAAGAAACAGAAATGCACAGAAAGCAACCATACCCCAAAAGTTCATAAAATATGATCATATATTCCAAAAAAAAAATAAAAAGGCCCAAAAAATTACCATATTCATCCTGCCTCAGAGAGATCTGTTCAGTGAAACCTTATTAAGGTGCTCTTTTTTTCATTATTTTTAATAAATTTGTATTGGATGCAGCTGTGTTTAGGCAGCTAACAAAATTTATGTCATTGCATGGTGGACAGGGATCTAAAATAGTGGAAGTTACAGGGCACTACTTGCATTCATATAAGTATATGCCAATTGTTTAAACTAATTCGCTTAAAAATTCACAAAGATTAGTTATCCTAATATGTCATTTAAACAAATGTCATATACTTATAGGTATACAGGAATGCATTCTGCTTTTAAGTTGGTTGAATATCACATCAGCATCCATGACAAACTTTGAAGTAGTCTCAGTGATTTTCTTTTTGAAAATTTGGAGATGAGTGCAGCAGAAAAATGGAAGAAAGCAAACATTGCCCCTATGTTGAAAAAGGACAAAAGGGAGATACATGAAAAATAGGTCATATACACATATATATATAAATCCTCATTTGAAGTACATTTATCTAAAATTTATATGTGTGTGTACGATTTGCATGAATCATCTGCTTGTACAATGAATACATGTTTTATCAATAAATTAACAATGTACAAAGATATAATTATATTTACTCATATATTATAACATAAAGAAACTCATTATGCAATTGTTCTAATATTTTACTAATATTTTGTTAGTTTTTTTAATTCTTTGCAATTTAAGAATTAATGCAACAAAAAGTGGGTCTTTGTTTCAGTGAAATTAAATAACCTTGTGTGTGTGTGTATACACCTCAAAACAGTAGAGAATTCATATTGTTTGTGAATAAGTGAATCCCCAGTTTGTCAGTATTTGACAGGTGCTTGGCACTTTTCAATTTAAAAACTTCTTCTTCATGAATTTTTAAAAAAATTAGTTTAAACAAGTGGCATATAAATAAAAAATAATTATTTTGCAACCTCTTGGTGTACTTGTCAAGATTATTCTCAGCTTTGAGGCACCTTCAAACAATGCAGAGAAACAGAAACCCCTATGGAGATCTCCCACAGAAGCAACAAATTCCATACTCAGAAGAAGGTTAGACCCATCAGTCTGATGGTTTAGCAAAGGCTTTTTAGTAATCCCAGTTAGCAGATTGGCATAATGTTCTCTTATCATCCCCACATTTTTGTTAAGGCTCTAAATTTCACTTCTGGATGGCACCACAACATTCTGTTTAACAGTATAATCTCCCAGTGATGCAGATCTACTCACTGCAGCATACCACATTGGTTAGGGTAGATGTTGTGTAAAGAAATGAGGACAAAAGGACCATTATTCTTCCTGCCTGCTCAGGAGAAAAGCCAGGCCCCAGCGGAGAACAGCACTTCTCTGTCTCCTGAAAAATCAATAGCAGTCTTGGAAACGGAGGCTGCACAACAGTTGAGTCTCAGTCCAAAGTCTAAAGGAAAATAAAACAATAACAAACTCTAGTTTTTCTCCCTGACATTTTTCTTTGACACAAAGAAATTACTCCCATTTATTGCGACTCTGTTGTTGACCTTGGAGTTGAACCTGGCTCCTACAAAAAACTCCTGAATCCTCCCCTTTTATATACTTTTGGCCTGTACCTCTAATTCATGCTTTGACACTGATTATTCTTTACTGATGTGTTGAATTTTCTTTTCTTTTTTTTTTTTTTTATTTGTTTGGATTTAAATTGTAAGTTATTCCTCAAAAAGGCTTTTGTTGGCACTAAATTTGACCTGTTGTTCCTATTCTGACACATTTAGGCAATAAAGTGTTGTAGGAAGCATGTTTTAAATTTCAGTACCTATCCTACCAATATCCCTAGGTGTTGGATGCAAAGGGAGTAACTACCTCTGTTTTATTTCCTTTTTTTGTTCATTGATGAAAAAAAATCCCTGTTAAATTAGTGGCTAGAATGGCTGTTCTGTGCATTTTCTCTCCCCCTGCTTTCTTCCCTCCCTCCATATTTTGCCCTGTTTTCTTTTACTTTTTTTTCCCCCTGCAATGTGTTGTTTTCTTTTACTTTTAGAGATAACTATGGTAAATAAATACAGATTTAATCTTTAAATCCACTATCAAGAGAAAATGCAAGTCCAGGTGAATGGGGGAAAGATAGACAAGAAAGGTAGTGGGAAATATAAAGAAAGAAAAAGTCAGTCTGCTGATCAAATCTTTCATTTCCAAACAGAAATAATTACAGTGATGGTCAGTGGGGAGATTTGGGCGATTTATAGTGGTATAGCAGCAAGTTCCTATCAACAATACTTGATATTCAGGGCAAGCCGCAGAACTACAAGTCCTGAAGCGTTGCCTATAATCTTTATTTCATTTTTAGATGTTATGCTGTAATAAAATGTAAAAAGGGAATACATAAAAAGTTATAGAGGTGGGAAAAAACATGGTTTGAAGTTGTATGGCATTTCTTGACAGGGCATGTTCCTAAGGATATGCAGAGAATAACAAATGCTATTTGAAATAAGTACAATAGAGATCTGAAACTAGATTGAAAACCCAAGTCAATTTTCCTGAGTGTCATTTGATTAGCTTTCTTATATAGAACTGAAGCTTAAACAATGCTGGGGATTCAGAGTGGAGAGGTGCTTGGGAACACAGTGAGAAATGGGTTACTCCTACCAATTTCATTTCTGTAGCTTTACAACATTATCATTGCACATTGTTTCAGTGTTTTTGCAATAATCCATAAATGAAGCAATGTCAGAGGGAATTTGATTGATAGCTGGGAAAACACAAAAACTGTGAAAGTTATTTCTTTGCTCTCTCTCTCTCTGTCTGTCACTGCCTTCTGGGCAAGAGATGTTACCAGTAGCTGCATAAAATAGCTAGAGTCTATTGCCTGGCTGTCTATATGGGAAAACACTAACGAGTTTGTGGATATTGCTTTGGACAACAAAAGGTGACAAATATGCACGTAACATATTTGACCTGTGGATTGGTTTGAGTGATTTATGTTGGTGGTGCCTTTTTTTTCTTTCCTTTCCCACCAGATATCGCTTGCTTTTTATCTCTGAATTTAGTGAAAGGTGTCTTGCTCTCTTGCAACAAAATTAACCTTGAACTTGGTTTTCACCTTTGGAGAATTCTAGGTTGAGAATGAGTGCACAGATAAGGTTTTGATTTGCATCTGAAATAAAGAGGTCCTTCAGAGCTCAGATTTGAGCTTTGTCTGTTTATACACACATGTAGCGATCTCCCAAAAGGACTGAGATGTGCGGAAAATTCATATTGATACTAAAATATGCTGATTGCTGTTTCATCTATACTTTCTCCATTTCTTTTTCTTTACTTGTTATTTTGTTGCTCAAATCCTCTAACTGTTCTTCAAACTCAGATTCCTTTAAAAAGGCAATATGCCAGGTACCCTTTTATTTTTTTTCCTTTCTTTTCTTATTTTCTGTCTTTTTCTTTAAATCTCCATCAGGGAAGTACTCTGAGAGCCTTTGTTATATGTTGAGAATGAACACCCAGAGACTCAATGGAGATAGCAATGGAGATTGATCTAAGAGGGCCAGGGTGATTCCAGATGTCCCTTAGGGATATTGCACTTTGAATCCTGCACAGGTGATGTTTGAAGCCACAGCATTCCTCATAGCTTTAGGGAAAAAATACTGGTTTAAGAGGGGTTTTATATTGCTAACATTATTTCCTTTCATTTTTTACCCTCTCAGAACTCTGTCAATCTCTCTGTCTCTCTACATAACCTCATAGCAAAGGAGTGCAAACCAGCCTCTGTTTGAAAGGTGTTTGAATTCCCATACAGTTCCCAAAATGCATAGTCTGGAAGCAGTGCAACGTACTTAAATCGTGATCATGAGAAGTGACACAACATGCACAAGCTGTAATTGCTCCTCTTTGGGCTGATCCACTTCTGTTCTTCCATTTATATATACCATGGCCTCCTCTAATATGTGTTAACAAAAATTGCAATTCATGGTGTGTGCTATGGCACATATTGTGTTTAAGTGCTGGATGATGACAGACTTGGTGGGCTTCCACTGCAAATATTGCCCATGGGGAAAAGTTGTTCCTGAGGCTGTGGTAAGTAGTCTCAAAATACTATTTGCGTTCCTTTTCTTCAGGATTTATTGCATTTTATCATGTATTATATATTTTATTCAAAGAAGTCTTTCTAGGGATAAGGACTTCAGTACATAACAACAGCTCCCTTGAGTGGGAGATTTCAGGGCGACCTGCCAGCTCTTCTTGCTGCAGATGTCAGGCCATCTGGCTGCCATCTCTGGGGCAGGACACATCAAGGGAGTTGGCTGGCGCATCTCCCCAGCAGGAGTTACTTGGTAGGGGTAAGGAGGGGAGGGGAGTGTGTGAGGATGTGTAGAAAAAATATAGCAGACTTCTGTCATGGGAAGTTTGTGAGGGCGACTGGTTTTATGTATATATTTATGTAAATAGATAGAAAGACATGTGTAATGAGAGACATTACTTCCAACAAAGATTATTCAGGGTTAAAAATTAGCTCAGATAACTTGGGTAGGAAAGATACCTCATTCACAATATTCCATTTTTCTAACTTTTCCATTACCTCCTTTTTTGTTTATTTTCTTTCTTTCCTATGACAATGCACATAACATGTGCAAGAAGGGTATGTGCATTCTGGTGGGCTTTTATGAACATGTGCATCACTGAATAAGTTTGAATGGACAGCCATCTGTTGTCAAAAGAGGTACAAATCTTTCTCTGAGCTGGAATACTGGATAATAATTAACTTGGATAAGCTGAGTTAACCACACCAAGAGCTGTGGTCAACAGCTGATTGTCCGTGTGGAGAACACTGATGTGTGGTGTCCCTCAGGGGTCAGTGCTGGGGCTGACACTGTTCAACATCTTTGTTTGGTGACAGGGACACTGGATTGAGGGCACCCTCAGCAAGTCAACACACTGGCGGGGAGGGATGGGGATCCAGAGGGATCTTTAGAAAAGGTCTTGCTGGAGAGGTGGGATGGTGTAAACATCACAAAATTCAAACCAGCACAGTGCAAGGCCCTACACCTGGATTGAAGCCATCCCAGACACACTGACAGGCTGGGTGGAACAGCCCAGGAGAAGGACTTGGGGGTGATGGTTAACGAAAAATAGCTTGAGCCAGCAGTGAGCACTTGCAGCCCAGAAGGAGCACCCAAAGGAGCTCAGGCAGCAGTCAAGGGAGGGTATTCTCTCCATCTGCTCTGCTCTTGTGTGAACCCACCTGAAGAATTGACCGCAGTTCTGGTGCTCCCAAGATAAGAACGACATGGAACTGTCGGAGCAAGTCTGGAGGAGGCCACAAAGCTGATAGGAGGACTAGAGTACCTCCCCTACAAAAACAGGCTGAGATAGCTGGGCTGTTCAGCCTGGAATGTTGAGCAAAAAACTTATGTGAACCTTCCAGAATCTGAAGGGGCTACAGGAAAGCCAGAGAGGGACTCTGCATCTGTAGTGGATAGGACAAGGGGGAATGGGTACAAACTCAAAGAAGGGAAATTTAGGTAAGATATTAGGAAGAAACTCTTTACTGTGGAGATGGTGAGACACTGGAACAGATTCCCCAGTGACGTAGTGGATGCCCCAACCCTGGAAGTTTTCAAGGCAAGGTTGGATAAGGCCTTGAGCAACCTGATCTAGTGGGAGGTGTCCCTGCCTACGGCTATCATCTAGAGACTAGATGATATTTTAAGGTCTCTTCCCATCCTTAACATTCTATGGTTCTTGGATCTTCTATCCAGATAGGTGTAGCTTGAAAGAGGAAGATGATGCAATCTCAGGAAACAGACCCGTCTGGTTTTCTCTAGAAGGATAAGGATTTGAAACACTGGCTGTTGCTAGAAAGGTCTGAAAACCAAGGACAGTGGTGAAGACATCATTTTATAAATTAAGAGATGGCCATCAAAAATTGAATCTTTGATGCTTTTAAGGTGACTGGAATTTGCTGCAAGAGCTTAAAAAAAACCCCAAAAATAAAAACACACCAAAAACAACAACAAAAATAAACCTTGCTGGGAAGCAACTGGAATGCAGCTTTAATTGATAATTTCTAAAAAGACTCTAGGAAACTTCAAGGAATGGTGAAATGTTGAAGCTTCCAAGTAATGGCTTATGAATCCCAATCTGGGGCAGACAGGTCTAGGACAGGACAAATGTACAATAGCACACATCTCAACAATGAAAATGGGGTCAGATCAGTAACTCTGTAAAATGACTGAAGTCTTCTACCTGTAGGGTGAAATCTGAGTCTTAGTACTGGATACTGAGATTCCTCCCTAAATAACTCTTCTGGAAGCAAATAGACAACAGGAAGACAGAATATCTTTGTCAGCTGTTTATTCAGAAATGAGCTGTTGCCCTACACTTAAGTTGATCTTTCAATATAAATTATAGGGGAAGTGCTTCATTTGTCTGAGCTGGAAATGCTGATGACACCACAAAGACACAATCTCAGTGTGTTCTGCAAGAGCTGATGTAGCCTCATGAACTGGGAATAAAGTTGGCATGCTTTGGGAGTGTCCCTTTGGTGAGCAGGACAGGCTCACAGCTTTTTCTCTTCTGCCACTGTCTCCCATCCTTGTCAGAACCGGGAAGGGACTGATATCCCATCTCCCTCAGTGCCATCATTACACGTTGGTAGGCAACAACATTACGATCAGAATGTGATGTAAGTTTTTTTTTTTTTCCCATGGAGAGCTCTCCTGCATGGAATAATCACAAAAACAGAGCCCTGAAAGGGATCCCTGCAGTCAGTACCTCCTTACTGAGGCAGTCCTTTGTTCTCACAGGCAGCTGTGTAATTTCAGGCAAATTTGCTGCTCACCTGTGTCTTTTATGTAAACCTCTTAATAAGGTTGGTCAATCAACGGATGAGATAAGATTTGAAGAACCATGTGCCAGTCCAAAGAAGGGAAAACAACATCTTCAGATGCTGCATTAGTAATGAATATGGCATCTGAAGAGTGAACAATGGGTAATCAAAAAAACTTACATTTTCTATTAATAGAAATTTAAAGCATTTATGCTTCAACAGGATACCTGAGTGGATTTTTTTTTTCCTTTAAATGTTACCCTTATGTAATCACTAAAGCAGGGTTTTGGGGAAGTCTTTAATTTTTTAAAGACATTGAAAACTTCTCCTGTCTTTGCTTCAATTCAGGCCTCTTCCTTGCTCTTCTTTCTTCTGCTTTATCTCTCTTTAAAAAATTCTGCCCTTGTTTAAAATACGACAAACAACAAACGATAGCTAGAATTAGTCAAGTGTGCTTTAAGACCATGAGGCACTATCAGCAAATGCAATCTGTCCTCTATAGACCTAATATCCGTGGAGATGAAACAAAATGTTGTTTACTGAATCAACACTAACCACAGCATGGCCTGCATGGGGGAACCAGGCACACATTATTGCAGAGGCTAAAGAGTGTAAAACCACTGATCCTGCAGTTACAGGGTCATAAAATCCTGCTTTCTATGTGAAAAGCATTTAATAGTGGGCATTTTTAATACCTCCTCTCTGGGAGACACAAAATACAAGGGACCTTGAATAATTACTCAGTATAAAATATTGGGAGTAAACTTCTGTCAACAAAGCAGATGGTCCTCCCCCTTCCTCCGTTACCCCCTGAATCCTCCAGCCTCGAACATACAAAGTGTGTTCTGACAATTTGACAGTTGATAAGGAAAAGACACTTACCATTAACTCTAAATAGGAACAAGGAGCACAAAATGAGAATACGGCCCTTGGATGAACATAAGTGTGAGTTCCAGTCAGCTGATCCCGGTTGTGCTTTGTGAAACGGGACTGTTTTGTCTGTCCCTGTGTGTGCTATTTTTGATGGTAATAAATAGAGCTTAACTGAATAACATTTCAAATGGGTTGCAAGCTGCAGTTTTATTTGAGGTTGTGGTTGCTTTCAGCACTGGGCAAAGGCATAAGCCCTGTGCAATCTTCACATCTATATGTTGAGTTTGTACAGCACTTTTTAGATTTGTGTGTGGTACAGAAAAGGGTTATCATTTGCCTTTACTGTAATGAACCACTTGTGGTTAGAGATCATGCACAAAAGGATAGGATTCTTCTTTCAGCTTTTATAAACAGCACAATTCATTTAGTTTAACTGATGGCATGTTGAATTTATGATGCTGAATGTGAGAGGGATGAATCCCACACTGTCCCTACTGCCTTAGAAAAGACAATTTTGTTTACAATTTTTTACAGTGTTTTATAAAATTATTCTGGTGGATTTACTAAAATAATTTTAAATTTAAAAAGAATGTACTCACACTTGAGAGACAAGACTACACTGATGCAAATGCAAATAATATCAGCTCTCTCAGCTCATGAGAGATATGAAGCAGTTATAATCACCTACAATATTAAACTTATATTCCAGATTTGAGTAGAAAATGCTTCCCTAATGAAGTGAAATTCATTTCTAAAAATTCTGTTCCACTCACCTGCCCCAATTCTGTCATCAGATCAGAAACTGTCCTTCAAAAATATAGTGAATAATCATAACAAATACGTATCTGCTTCTTTCTTCACTTGTATCAGCTGGGAAAATGTTTCTTCTTCTTCATAGCATAGATTTATTCTGTCTGTATAGATTCCATCATTAGGATTTTGCTGTATTGGTGATTATAGCTGTGTTTCTGCAGGCAGGTTAAGTCACTCATCCTCTGGTGGCTGATGGTCTTAGGGCAGGAGATCACTGACTCCATGTTTCCATGCTAATTCAAGATGGTTCCCACCTTTACTGGTGCCAGTGGGAACAGAATCATTACACCAGATAATCATCTCAGAGTCAAGAAATTTGTACTTGCTGAGAGGATGTGTGACTTGTTCTAATTTTTTAGTAGGTCTGTATCATTAGTAGGTCTGTATCACCCCAAGCTGGGAAGTCTGGAGCACACATCTGATGATGAGCAGCTGAGGAAGCTAGGGTGTTTAACCTGGAGTAAAGGAGGCAGGGGGTGGACTCTCTTTACAAGTCCCTGGAAGGAGGTTGTAGCTGGCTGGGTACTTCACCTCCAAGGTAACAGATGATAGAACAAGAGGAAACAAGTTGCACCAGTGGAAGTTTAGATGAGATAGTTTAAAAACAAAAATCTTAATTAGAAGGGTGGTCAGACATCGAAACAGGCTGCCTAGGACAGTGGTGGAATCCTGGAATTGTTCAAAATGTGTGTGAAGGTGGCACTTGGGAATGTGTTTTAGGAGTGGACACATTTGTTGTGCAGGTGAACAGCTGCACTCTGATTTTAGAGGTCTTTTCTGGCTTGAGTAATTCTAAGAATTTATGATTATGAATCTAGGAAAACTTACATTTTAGATGTCTATTTGTTTCAGTCAGGAATACAAGGAAACTTGTGTTTGATCCTGTTTCATGAGAATGTCATATGGATGTGGTAGGGCAGTTTTGGCTTGCTGAGAGTTTTGAATCATTTGGGTTCTGACTCATATTTCAGATCCTGTATCTATGGCTGGAGAATTTCTGCAGAATTAGAAGAAAAAAAAAAAAAAGTATTGTCACTTTAATAGTATTCAAACGCTGAGTCAGAAAAAACAATATGAAACCAATATTTGTCTTTTATTTCTGAAGAATTACTCAAGTGTTGCAGGATGTAATGGAGAAACAGGTTTCATCCTTTGTATACAAGAGCGCAATAATGGAGCAGAAATAAGGCCAGGACCTCAGCTCCACGAGCTGTAATGTTGTTATACCAATGCACAAAAGCTGAGACTCTTCGCTGTTGACTGCACTGTATGTGCAATGATTTTAAGATTAGCCATTTTTAATAATCTGCATACGTACAAAAGCACAGTACTACAGGGATAGCATTTTGTAATTACGCTCTGCATAATATAGCAATCCTGCCTGAATAATGTCAGATTGCGAATGGATGTAATCCTGAATGAAGAGTTTCTTCAGTTTTGCATTATGCTACATTATATTGCAGAGACTTTTGAAACAGAAGGCTCAATCTTTGAATAGGGAGATCTTTATTCTTCATTAACAGGTGCAGCTGACTGGTGGAGGTATCTACCATGTTTTGATAGAAGAACTGCTGGATTGCTGTGGGGAGATGATGTGAAAAAACCTACTGGTGACAGAATCACTTGCCTTAAATGTAATGTGGCTGTGTGTAGGGCAATGGCCCATTCTCCTTTCCTACCCAGGAAAATCAACAGCAGCACTATGAAGTCAAGGGAGTTACGTAGGAAGCAATGTGCATTATTGACAGCTCTGTTTTTCAGTGTTCACAGCAGCAGTGAGGAAGTCTTTAAGAGCACAAAAGAAAATTTAAAAGAGTAACCAAGAGATGGAGAAAAAAATAGTAGAAATACTTTTAATTTGACATAGAAAGGCTTTTTGTGGTTAAATGTAATTATATCAACACTTCACCCAAGCTTCAAGTTTCAAGATGGAGCTGGGATGTATCTTAACTACCTACTAGTAACTGTCTATAAGCAGTATATAAACACAAGAAATTCAGAATCATTTAACTGTCTAAATCCCAGAGATCTATATATCTGGGGTTAAAAAAAAAAAAATACAAACAAAAAAATCCCTAAAACAATGACATAAACAAAAAATTGCTTAAAGAGTATGGAAAGAAAGACACACGGAAGGGAACCACACATGAACAAGCCAGTGGTTTCCAGGGAAAATTAATTTAGCACACAAGAAGACAGACATACCCATTCTGGGTTCCTCAGTATGAGAGCTCCTGGAGTGGGTCCAACAATCGGTGACAAAGGTTATTAAGGATCTGGACCATCTCTCTTATGAGCAAAGGCTGAGGGAGATGCAGCTATCTAGAATCTAGAATACAGAACTGAGAGGGAACCTCATCCCCAGGTGTCCCTGTGTGCAGGAAGGGCTCTGAGCAGGGCCAGGCTCTGCTCCAGGGGCCCAGCAATGGCACCAGAGGAACAGGCAGGGATTGAGCCCAGGGAGTTCCACCTGGACAGGAGGCAGAACTTCTGTCCTGTGCAGTGACCAGCCCTGAACAGATTGTCCAGAGAGGCTGTGAAGTGTCCCTCACTGGGATATTCCAGAGCCCTATGGACACAATCCTGTGCTGTGTGCTCTGGGATGACCCTGCTTGAGCAGGGAGGTGGGACCAGATGACCCACTGTGGTCCCTTCCAACCTGACCCACAATGGCTTTCAGTGATTCTGTGACACTGAAGATGAGCATTGCTATTCTGAGAAGCAGCTACTGAGCACCCAGTTCTGCCACCTTGTTCATTTAAACAGAAAAACACTGGTTATCATTTTGATCTCGTATCCCAAGAGACACAGGACAAGACCCTTGAGTGATATCTACATATTAATTTTTACACTGATAGCAGGTGGTAGACTTGTGATTCATTAACTCTCTCTGAAGACATTTATCCCAGAAGATTCATTCTTAGCAACCTGGAATTGGCTGGGAGACATTTTTGGCCAGAAAGCATCTCAGGGACAAAAGGCATTAAGAGCATCTTGAGGACAATAAAATACCCATTATTAGATCCCTTAGACTTCTTTCTTCTGGAAGTTTCTGTGTGTCTGAAGAAGAATGCAAAGGACTGTGAACTCTCATCTGTGTCAACCTTACACAATCAGGTGATCCCCTTCTCCTACAAAATCCCTGCCTCGTTCTTCCAGCTCATTCTTGTGATGTTCTGCACTGCATGACCAGAATAAAGATGCACTAGGGTACTGTTTCTGTGTATAAGCTGTCTTATTCCTTCCTAATGAAAAGCTTGATATAAAACAAGGTATAAGGCAGACAAGTAAGATGATTTGTAGAAATTGCAGAAGTGCCTAAGATGGCAGTGGTCTCCACACACATATTTCTATGGTTACAGACTGATAAAAAAATGACTAAAATTCATCAAGTGCTTCTATAAATCTCTTTACCGAAACAGCAGTGCAGGAGCCTCCCAGGAACTGTAACACTACAGATGAAAAAGCTTAATCTTTCCCCACACTAGCCTGCAGCTAGACCACCTCAGTAGGTGGTGCTGTGAGAAGAGTCGATTGGCATTCAGGTCTCTACAGGGGGAAGAAGTAACAAAAAAATTACCATCCTTCACTTCCCTGCCCCCACCAACATCTCAAAAGTAGTTTTTAGAGCTGCTGAAATGTTCAAAATAAGAAGAGTCTTATTTCTACCTCCTTCCCTCTCCCAGGAAGGAAATCCATAATGGAATTATTTAGTTCCCAGTACAGATTTCAAGTTTTCACTGTGAAAGCAGTAAAGGAAATACAAGAAAAGGGGAAGAATAATAGAGAAGGTATCACAAAGAATCACAGAATGGTCTGAGTTGGAAAAGACCCAGAAGGATCATAGAGTCCAGCTCTTAAGTGAATTGTCCATAGGGGGATTGAATGCATGATCTTGGTGCTATTAACACCAAGATCTAACCAACTGAGCTAAGGAAGAAAGAAGAAAAGTCTTAGGGTAAAAAAAAAAAAAGAAGAAAAATATTATGGTAAAAAATAAAGAAAAACCCCAAAACCATGAAGACATTTTAAAGAACAAGCATTGCAGCAGAGAGATTACAACAGCCTACAAAATGTAGACAAAAGAAAGATACATAAACAAGGAAAAACAAACTAATTTTTCTGCATCTTCAAGGAGAGAAAGACATTATGATTAGAAAACCACAGCAGAGCAAACAGGGTTAATACATGATATACACTTATTAGATGCAGTAAAACCCTTTCTTTTCACAAAGAATGGAGTTTTTTACAGAACAGGAAATGGCTTAAAACATCAGTTGCCTAGTTATTTTTGTGAAAAATCATAAGCAACTTTATTAATTAGCATTTTCTTTTAATTTTCATATATATGCATATGTCCACAGCATCAAATATTTTTGAATTACATACAGGTAACCCCTAAATGCAATTCCATATGGACACCAATTAGTTTGGGACTGGCTTCTGATGGTTTCTTTACTATAGAATATGGAATTAATATCTAGTCTCAGAAAGAGTTCTGGCACTGGAACAGTCTGGCAAAGAGTGGGCCAGAATTGTCTTCAATGAAGAAACTCCTTGCTGTGAAATCCAGTCCCTGATGGAAAGGATTACTTACCAGCATAAACTAGATGTCTCTCTAATGATGTTTTGATTTCATACAGCACTCTTTATCAGAAATCCCAAGAGCTGCCTGAAGAAATCACTTAATGTTCCTGAAATCAGGAGCACATATATGTACAAGTAATTAAGAATGTCTTCTTGGTTTTATTGTCCTGTTTTATTGTCTTCTTTTGCAGCTTTTTTATTTAAAAGAGAACATATTTTACATTAATTGGTCTTATACACAGTATAAAACCTTCACCACTGTGTACCCATTACTGTCCATTAACTGCTTTCTCACCTTATCTCTTATATCTTGTTTCCTTCAATGGTAGTTGTTTGTGTCATGCCATACTCTTATGAGGAACTCCCCATGAGTGAATGATTTTAACCTTAGTTAAACCTCATTGGTTTCAATCTTGTTCTGTCCAGAAATAAATCCCAGAAAACCATGAAAATTTACAGTGCCTCCTTTCTGAGGCAGGTTCCTTACATCTAATAATTCCCCATGGTGACTGGAAATCAAGTTTGTTAATCACTGGCATAATAAATGAATTGCAAGAGCAAAGAAAATTCAAAGACATTCAAAAGCCTCACCCTTTTCCATCCATTTGTATTCACCAACACTCTTCAAAGGGTCAAGAAACAGATTTAGTCTCTTTTCGTTGCATTTTTTGAAGATGTATTTTTGAAAAAACATCATTAAGAAACTCAGAGCCAGACAAGTCAGTTGATAATCTGAAGAATGTTTACCTCAGTTTTCTCTTGAGGTGTGCTCAGTGTCCTCAAGAAGAACATTTGCTTGTGGAAACTTAAACTCCTCAATGGAAATGCTAAAAGAAGAGAAAGTAAGTAATAAAATAAAGATCTTGATTATAACCTCTGGATAGGTTCTGGCTCCTAGTCAGTGTTATCCCTCTTAATAACACAGGCTGCCACAGTCTCATGTAAATAGTGTTCTGGTGTGTGAGAAAACACAGTGCAAAATGTCACCCCTTATCATGAATATCCTATACCCAAAGATATCTAAGTTCCAGAATAAAAGTGTGCTATTAAATTACTGAACAATTTGGCTAATTATCTTCATTCCTTAATTCTGCATTATACATTATCTATTAGACAAAAATTTTTAATGAAGTCACAGGTTTCTCTTTCAGGAGATTATAAGAGGGGAAAAAAAAAAAACCTAACAAAACCACCAATATCTGCTCATGACAAGGAGCAATTTCTATCAGGATCAAGATTTAATAACAACTCTTTTCTCATAACTGGGTTTGGGAAAGACTTATTTTGGTTGCAAATGTGGGTTTATTTCTGGCCCTATTTGTTTGGTTCCTATTTTTTTCTATCAATATATACAAGTGTTTGAAAGTAAGGTGTCAATAGGACAGAGCCAGGCTCTTCTTGGTAGTGACCTAAAAATAAGACATGATGCAATAGGCAAAAACTGAAACAAAGGAATTTACTGATGAATATAAAGAAGAATTTTGCTGTGAGAATGACTGAGCACTGGAACAGGCTGCCCAGAGAGGTTAAAAAGTCATTCTCCCTGGAGATATTAAAAATCTGTCAAGACACAATCCAGAGTAACATGTTTTGGGGGACTCAGCTTGAGCAGGGAAGTTGGACTAGAAGACCTGGTGTCTTCCAGTCTTACTGAATCTTGTGATTCTGTGACAATACATACAAATTGCTTTGGCAAGCTGGGGGTTGGTTTCTTCTCTCAGGCAACTAGGGACAGGACAAGAGGACCTAGCAACAGGCTGTGCTAGGAGAGGGTCACACTGGACATCAGGAGGAAATTCTTCATGGAAAGGGTTGTTAAATATTGTAATGGACTGCCCAGGGAGGTGTGTAATCACCACCCTGGAGGTGCTCAAGGAAGCTGACACTCAAGGCCATAGCTGACAAGGTGGTGATAAGTCAAAATTTTGATTTGATGATCTTAGAGGTCTTTTCCAACCTGAGTGTTCTGTGATTCTGTGAAACTAAAGGCCCTCTTGAAGTTGGGATATATGGGGCAACTGTTTTGTCTTCAGTGGCATTCATCGTGCTTTGGGAAATAGTTAGAATCATGGTAGTTTAGTTGAATGGGTAAGTCAGAAATAAAATAACCTGTTATTATATTACACATTTAGAGCCCTTAAAATAGCCCCAAAACTATGATTGTATTTTAGAGTAGATGATGCAGGAATGAACAGATTTAGAGACGAAGTCCTAAATTATTTGAAGTCTAAGATAATTAATAGATTTTATCAAAGTGCATAGACCAAATTCAGCAGAATGCTTATGATTTTTCTGCCCAGTTTAGTGCCAGCACATAGCCTGACCTTCCAGCATTTGGGTTCTGTAGTTAGGTCCCAAAGCTGCTGTAAATGTTAAAATGAAGTACAAGACCATCACTGCGAAATTTGTTGCTGTCCTGCTTTTAAAGTATCTACTTTTCACGATGATGAGACATCAGGGAGATCATGGAGTCAGATGGAGTAGACCTTTTACAGCACGTTTTTTTGAAGTGAGCATATTTACTGTACATATCAGTCATAAAAATATCTTCCTGGAGTGTCACAGACATCCTGGCTGGAGACAGTTGAACAAAGAATGTGTATATAAAGTGTGAAAAGGCAGATGGAAAATAGAAAGAGAGGGTAGTAATGCAAAATTTTTGACTGAGATGGCAGTAAGATGCACAGCAATATAAGCAGTAATGGCCCCTCTCCCCATTTACAAGTTTGATGTGACCAGTATTGACTTATAGTCTTTCTCCTTTCACTCGTCTTTAAAAAAAAATAGTTTTTACAAACTGAATTTCCTGGACCTGCTTTTCAAAATTACTTTCATAAACTTTTAAATATTGATAATGATCATGCTATTCATGTGTGGAGACACTTTTCTGTTTTGTTTTGTTTTGTCTTCTTGCTTTTTTCTGAGGTAAACAGCCTGACAGATCTTCCCCTGGTTCTTTCTCTACTCATTTATGTAAAGTTTTTTGTCCTGTAGCACTTTCCATTTCTTCTTGCTCAGTAAGGAGAAACAAATTGTGCAGGCAGCTGGGCTGTTCTGAAATGGCTCCCCTTAACCCTAGTTTTATCCCTTCAAATGAAAGACAAGAACCATTATCTTGGATGGCTTTATAAGCTGAGGGCTCTGGAGATCTTTCTGACATTACTCTGAAAGCACAACTCTTGGTGATACACTGTGTTGCATAGAAACAACACCACTTTCTTGTTGCTTTTGGGAAACCTGGCAGTCATAACTTAATTATCTGACCCTTTGACTGCAGTAAAAAGTGATAATGTACATTTGACACAGTGATGTCATCTCAGTATACGTCACACGACAAGTGCACACTAAGTGGTTAGAAAACACAGATCTGGAATGCAAAGAATGGGCTTCCAAGAAAGTGAAGATCAGGGGCATGGCCTCCAAAGCTTCTCATTTATTATTTAAACAAAAAGGTCTGGGCATGTGTTACTTAAGGATAATGCAATATCCTAGGATTTTTTAAGGATATGTCTAAATAGCTCCCTAGAAAAGTCTTTGGAGGTCCAAGCTTTCAAGAGACATCAAACAAGGTCTGGGCATTACTGTGATGTGAGCATTCTGTGACACACGAAGGACAGGGACAGATGTTAAATTTAGATGTCTTTAAGGCTGAAAAACCTCTATGGGAAGAATCATACTCCAAGACAAAAAAATTAAGCATAAATAATCAACAGAGAAAGTCAGATGCCTCACACAGGTTCAGATGAATGATCCTTCAGAGTTTCCTGTGTTGTCTTTGACTCAAAAGTCAGACTAGGGCAAGCTTAAAGAGTGTTTAATCAGCTAGTCTGAAATAGTCTTGAAAAATCAAATAAAAATTACTCAGAATCTATAGAAAAAGATCCAAGTATTTATGTTGTGATTCATCATCTTTACTTTTAGTTATCTACACTGGACATCTTCCTCTGAGCCTTTCAGGTACTCTTTGTTATTGTCTAGGGAGAGGAATAGTAATTAATCTAATATATTCTGAGCATTTTCTTAAGGACAAGATGAATCATGACCTTGTTTCCCTCATTGGCTGGGGTGACAAGATAAAAAATATGTGGCTACCTCATTGATGTCTACATTTAGTCAGATGAATCCCAGCCTAATGACCAAGTGGAAGCTAACACTCTCTCTAATAGCTATTTGGATGCGCCCACATTATCTGAATTGTCTTGATGAAATAAAAGTAGGCTTGTGCCTAGATTCCCAAACCCTTAACCAAGTGACAGCTGGCTCCCTCAGGAAGGATGCTAAAATTTGACTGAAGATGGAGAATGAAAACCATCACTTTTCAGTAGGAGGCCTCTCTAGGTCATTTGTAAGGCAAGCTAAAGTGATTTTTCTTGAACACAGATTGCAGAATAAGATTCCAGTCTTTAAAGTTCATAATCTCTTTTGTGCTGAAAATATACATTTTTATGGTGAGTAACCACTGCTGAGTGACAGGAGGAAATTCATATTGAAATATGTAAAACATGTTTTGTATTGATTGATTTTCAACACCGCTGTGTAGATTGCACAATTAGATTGACGTCAACAGATTTATTCCATTTCCATGATTCTGTCCAAGCTTTTCAAGCTTTGTCACATAAAACACAAAAAACCCTCCTCCCAGACTAATTGAAATAACATTAGACATAACAGTAATGAAATGAAACATTAAGTATTAATTTAAACAAATATTAATAAAGCAAAACATAAAGTCCATTATGAAATAACATTCTATCTTTATAACCATCTAATACATCCATCTATTTTTTACATGGAAAATAGAAACAGATTTTCTTGTAGTGTGTTCTTACCAAAATCTGGTACTATTGGGAAGATGTTTGTATATTATTGTAGTATGGATTACATATAAAAAAGTTGGTTTTTTTTTTTTTTTTGGTAAAAAATCATAAGCTTTTATATCTGATGAAGGTTATCAAATAGCTGAAAGGTTTTTTGTTTAACACAAATATATGCCTTGTAAATATGGGGAAACACAAGAAAATATATTGCTATTACTCAAGAACTTTTATTCAGAAGTGTCTGTCCTTGCTGTAGAAGGGTAGATTAGGGATCACAACCTTAAAAAAAATATGAAAACTTTCTGGTCATTTTTCATCTTATATGTCAAGTTTCTACAGGAGGAGAAGTGGAGGCAAAGTGGAGACAATCCTTTTAACTTAGTATTCAAAGCTCTTGATTCATAGAGTGTCCACACGTTGCTTATTTAAGTATTCATTCAAAAAGGGATATTAGTAAAGACCAGTGAATAGTTCTCAATGTTCACAAAGCTTTATTTTTTTGTACACAAGAATTTCAAATGCATCTGAGTAAAAGGAATATTAAAAACAAACAAATAAACAACAAAAAAGTATAGACAGAACAGTGTGAAGGGGCACAAGAAAAAGAACAAGAGGAGGGAAAGTCAATGCATTGAAACACATGAATTAGGACCAGTTTATTGCAGGTAACTCACACAACAATTCATTTGCAACTACTACTATACTGTTTTTCCTTTTGGTGGTTATGTTTATCCAGATTTATTGTGTAAATTATAAGCTTCCACATCCTCATTGCAGCTTCTATTCCAAATATTATTTCACGTATTCTGGATAATCTAGATATTTGACAGTGCCAACTGAACCTGCAGAAGTTCACATACCTGAAAACTTTATCAATATAAATGTCCACATACAAAAGGATGTCCAGGAGCTTCTGACTCATTTTAACAGTCTTTGTTGAAAAACAAAAAAAATGAATATGTTGGAGGTTATTTTTCCTTCCACTGATACACCATATTTTACAGTGGAGAGTTCCATTCAAAGGAACTGAAGTTCAAAGAACTGGGGTTGAAATTAGGTGATCTTTAGCGTTCCTTCCAACCCATGCCATTCTCTGGTTCTATGATTTATCACATTGGCACCAGATAAAGTGACTTGGTTTCTCTTTGTTGTCTGAACCTCCTCCCTCTCCTCAAACCTCCAAACCAAAAGAAAAAAAAGAGAAACACTCTCTGTTCCCTAAAGTCATTTAAATTTATGCCAGACTGACTGTACAATAAGTAAGAAGGGAATCCAGCCCCTCAGATTTTTACAGCTTCCTTCATAAGATTCCTTAATAGTAACAAAGTGAATATTTCCTCTTCTATAACAATATTGTAAAAAAATCCTGCTTGCATGACTTGTAAATGTTTAAAAGTTTGTGGGTTTTTTTTTTTTGATTGAAAAATGTATAATGAAGAATTGGTTATCATAGGTCTTTATTGAACTTAACCTACATTCATCTGTGGGTCTTACTAAATACTAGAACAAATCAAATCCAAATCAAACCAAACCTATGACATGGGTTGTCCAATAAAAGGCTTTCATAGGGGAAACCAAGAACAAAATGCTACTGCCTTTTGCAGTATTCAAATTTGAGCAATTTCAATGGCATTGCTTTTCTCCACTCTGGTAAATAATTTGAAGGCAAAGTTCTCATGCAAGCCATGAGGCCCCAAGATATGTAAAGTAACATCCAAACAGCAAAGTATTTTGATGCAAATTGAGTTTTCTGTGAAAATTAATGAATCTGAGACAGATATACAGTATGCAGCAAGATTCCCTCAAACTGAAAATAGAACAGCAATAAAAATGCCAAGAAGTGATAAGGCAGCAATAACACATGAGAGATTTTATGTATCAGTTGGAAAAAAATAGTTAGTGTAAATGAGTGGGTGTTCTTGTGCTGTATTTTCCCTCCTTCTTTCTTTTTTTTGTTTGTTTGTTTCATTTTCCTTGATTGCTGAACAGAAGCGTGTCTGCAAAATGATGGATTAATTAGGAGAAACATACATCTCTCTATAAAATAGGAAAAAAAAAAAAAAAAAACTTCATCTCTATAAGATCCCTTCCAAAGTCCTCATTATTACAATGTGGTGGGCTTTGAAAGTCATTTACATAATAGCTAACAAAAATGTACTCAGCAATACACCGGGCCCACTAAACACGGGAGATAATTACACTGGGAGAATGATATTCCACTGCCAGCTCCATTTTCAAGATACATTTATTTGCCCTGCACACAGCCCTGAACAACCAAACACACATTAACATATCGTGTAGGTGCGTGCTATTGCAATCTACATGATGGGGGAAGGGAAGAAATACAACACACTATTCTTGGCATATATGTACCACCTGAATGGTATTTTTCATTATCTCCTGCACTGGGAACATTGTATTATTCCACTGGGAAGTCATAGCGAAGAGGATATAATTATCAGCAAAGTAATGGGGATCCTCTTGCTAATGGCCAGCTATTCAAATATCTCAATATAATCGCCTTGCCCAATCTCTCCCCATTGCCTACTCTTCTGGAGAAACTCATCATTTTTTCCACTTACTCCAGCATAATGAATTCATTTTGCATTTTCTTTGTGAGAAATTAAGAGGAATAGCAATGTAATGTGTTGACATTTGAAATGCAGCATAGAAAAGTTTAGACTGGCAATTTAGTTTAATCGCCCACTAGCAGGAAGAAGCTTCTTATTAAATTAGTTCTTGGTGTACAGGACATGTATTTCTCCATTGAACTCTCTCGTCTTTCTTATTTTTATCTTTCATCTACATCTCAATTCACTAGGGAGACAGAAGAAAACGCACACTCACC
The DNA here is from genome assembly GCF_008360975.1 of Lichenostomus cassidix. NCBI lineage: Eukaryota > Metazoa > Chordata > Aves > Passeriformes > Meliphagidae > Lichenostomus > Lichenostomus cassidix. Next base: position 69,629,722 of record NC_139511.1, read on the forward strand.
TCAAGTATTTTCATATATTACACTTTATGATCATTGATGTTCACACAGAGGATGAGTGATGGGTAAAAATACTTACATCTTCACAAGAAAACTTACATCTTCACAAGAAAACACTTCACTGAAAAACAGCAGAGGTTACTAGTCCCTTTAAGAGAAGTCCACATAGAACAGTACTGATCATTCATTGTTGTAAGAGCTCTCATGGTGCTTTTCCAAACTTCCTGAGTTTTTCCCTGGCTTCCTGATGTCATTACAACATAGCCATTAACACTCTATTCCTGCTTATGCTTACTTTAAATTTTTAACAGGATGCAGAATTAGTCAGCCCCAAGATCGTTTAATTAAAAGTTGCTCTGAGTAGTCAAATAACAGCTTCATATATTCTATTTTTGATGTGGATTTTGTACATTAGAGGGGCAGTTGGACAAACCTTTGTGGGTTTTGTTTTGTTTTGTTCTTATTTGTTGGTTTTACATGGATTCAAAATATAAATATAGGTTATTAAATTTTGGTCATCTGTATTTGGGATGTCAGTGTAGCCTATAGCTTGTGGAAAATATTGGTCATGGGCAGGTCATTTAGAAAAAGGACAGGATGGTGAAATTGTAATTACATTTATCACCAACACATAAAAATTTTGGATAACATATATTACTTGTCATAACTGTTTCCTGATATTTTTATTGTCTGAAAATCATTCACAACAGTTAGGACACATTGCTATTTTCTTTATGTGGGCAAAAGTATGTCTAAAATAAATTATTCTTATTTTAACATGGCTTTATCTCAGTGAAAAATGCATAATTTTCAAACTCCATTTAGCTCTACTATTAATGAGATAACAAAGTCTACACCAGGAGATATTAGAAATGGCATAATTTCAAAACAAAAATACAAAATAATCCTCTCAGATAACATGTGTTGATTCTGTTGTATAAAATAAAATGAATTAGATAGTGTTTTGAATAATTTAGTCAAGTATCTTGATAGTAAAAAAAACCCAAAAACCACAAAACCAGTGAAGCCAGTTTTTCGTACCTCAAGGAAATATTCACAGAGATTTCTAGGAATCACAGGAAACTAGAAGAATGTGAATATGGTTGAGGACTTTGATTGCTTCATGTGACACATTGCTTTTAAGGACAGAACCCTTTTAGGTGACAGCTGCAGTGGCTGCCTGCATATGTGAAATGTATGTCCCTGAGCAAATGGCCAACCAGGACTATTCTCTTTTTTCTTGAAAGAAATAGGGCAAAGTGTTTTTACATCACCTTGTCTTACTCTGGCAGAATATTTCACTAGCTTTAACCAAATGAATCCTTCTTTATGTGTATGGAAGACAATATTCAACTTCCATGGGTTTATGAACTTTTCCCTCTTGTATTTCTGTTTCCTAAATAAAGTTGCACGCTGTGACCTCCTGGCTCAAATATCTTTAAAATTTACCACAAACATTACTCATAGCTTAATGCATACCGTACTGAAGGAAAATACCAAGAGCAGATCCTTAACAAATAAGTTGATTTCTCAGAGTAAAGGAGCTTTCTACATGAAAAATTCTGCAATTTCTTCTTGTTAAGAAGTCCACTTTCCCCTGCTCCATGCCTACACACCCTGATATTTTTGTCTATTTCTTGCAGTTTCCAAGTCTCTGAAATATAGGAAATCTTTAATTTTTTTTTTTGTCTTCCTTGCTGAGGAGCTTTATGGGTATTCAGGCTGCTCCCCACCATGCCAGCCTTTTGCACTTAGCTTCTGCAAAAGAGACACACTAATTTTCACATCAGAGCAGACCAGTTTGTAAACTTGTCTTACACCATTAATTTCAGAAACCTTGCAATGTCTTTCAGTGGGAAATTAGCAGTCAAATGTGTTTAGTTTGCAGAAACAGCAGCCACACCATCGACAAGAGCAACAACTCGTACCACTCTAAGTCATTTAGAAAAGAATTTCTTCAATTATGAATGCATACATTGTCAACGGTGAATGAAAGGAAGAGGCAAAAGGGAGAGGTGGAGTGGTATGAAGTGAAAAAGACAGAAAGTGCCTCAATAGGCTCCAAAACTCTGTGCTAGTCAAACTTGTCAGCATTCAGCCTGCATTTCAAAATTTCTATTGTTAAAAAAGTGTTAAAAAAGCAGACTCTTTCTATTGTTCGTTGCCTGAAAAAAAACAAAAAAGACTTGAAGTTTTAAAGGCTATTTAAAAAGGATCCTATTTAAAGTTTTGGCAGAGCAGGGAAACTAATTACTATATGTCATTTGTCTAAATGTAAAAGAGAAAAGAGTTAGAGTCTTAAAAAGGAAAAGGATCCATGGTCTTCTGGGGCCTGAAAGGTCCTCCTGATGGTGACTGCATTGGTTTTTCATCCATTCTTCCTCAATGTGATTAGGTCCCAGAATGCAGAAAGCACCTTTTCCCCACTGAGAGCACAGTGAGGCACTGGGAGCATGATGGGGTGTCCTGGTGAGCTGAAAACGTGGAGGCAGCAGTTCCATGAAGATGACAGTGGCCTTGAGACATCTGCTCATCACCCCTGCCTGTGCCTGGCATTTTAAAAGAGTGAGGAGGGAGACATGAATCCAGATTCCTGTTTGGGGCAGATTGTGCTGTTTCTCAAAAAATGCCAAATGCATCACCATCCCAAGTCAAGAACATGGTGACCAGGGGTTACTGCAATACAAATTTGGTGTTAGGGAGAGATGAATAATAGAGGCACCCTTAAATCACCATGGGTGTAATGGGTTCATGGAGTGGGAATTCCAGTGCCAGTGATATCAGGCCCCAGAGCAGTGATGGAGGATGGGCATCCAGTTCTTGTGAATGCTTTAGAAAACCTCCACACTCTTTGCTAACTTTTTTTTTCTCAGGCTTTCTGTTTCACAGCTAAGAGATAATTCACATTTTCCTCATCCCCTTATCACATCAAAAGGTCCACTGTTCCATCATCATCTTCATCATCATCTTCATCATGCCTGAAGCTTTTTAAGGCTTACTTGTTGCATGCCCCAAATTGAAAGAAACTCTGTATTTTCATGATTGTGGCCTTCAGAAGACACCCAAGGGGAAAAGAGAACTGCATAGCTGCTTACTTCCTATATTTGCCGAGTGTCTCTCCACGCTGGCATTGTGCAGCATTTCCTGCTCAGTCTTTGCTGGATATTTCTTACCTCAGGATATGTACCCTAAGGCATCCCCCACAGGTCAGGATGTAGAGTCACAGATATGAAGATAATGAGGAGCCATGGGCTACAGCGTTTTTCAGCATGCTGTTGTCATCCAGCACTCTACATCTCTATTTCAGCAGGCAGCAGAGTGTCGCATCCCCTCTCTGTCAGGCTGGTTAGCTGGATCAGTCCTCAGCCCTTACATTTTTACTTCTGTGTGTATGTGTATGTGTTTGTGTGTGAATCTAGAATATTCATTATTTGCATTTTTCAGTCTGGGTTATGGCAGTATCTGTCAATCATTCCTAAATTGGCCTGTAAAACGATCCACTGTACTACTTGATTTCTGCGTAGTTTTGCATGGGTCTTCCCAGCTCCTTGCCTTATAACATTGACTCTTTACATATGTCCATGCCTCACACTAGCTGTGCTTTAATTTAGAGATTGAATCAACCTGCACTACCTTGTTTTGGTGAGCCCCCTGTGGCACACATCAAGACCTTCTTGCCTTATCAAAATGACCTTTGCCACAGCTGGTACCCTGTCCAGGAGCCTGGAACAGATGAGGTATCACCAGTCACAAGTGACATGTACTATCACAGATGAAATTGAATAATCCTTCTGACTGTCTTGCACATACATTTAAATGTGATTTGGTGTGTTAATCTCCACACATCTCTTTTTTTATTTGTTTTGTTTTTTTATAAATAAGGCTGTCACCCTGCTATAGCACATACATGATTTCTGTCTTAATTAAATGATATTTTGCTGGCTCTTAAGTGGCAAGCACAGAAGTTTTTGATGGCTAAGTTTTTAGCTGTAAATTAAATAAATCCCTGGGACTATTCAGTAACAGAGGTAAAAAGCCACACTGAATTACTCACCTTCCAGCTATCAATCTAGCCCTATGAAAAGGATGGACACCTTCCAGCTGCCTGTTGGGCCTGTAAGGCGTGACAATGGTCAGTGATGAACACGGATTATTTAGGAGTTTACCAGTAGGTCCAGATCAAACCCAGGCCAGGAATATTTCTAACAACACCACAGACATTCCCATTCAGAGTACAGAAATCTAACATTTAATTTACTGATATAGGTACAGACCAAGGGGCCACTCACTAAGATGTTCTGACATCTTTTGGCTGTAGGTGAGAGGCAGACATAGGTATTTAAATAGATATATAACTTTCTTAATACACTGTTTGCTCTCTTTTAGAGCATTATTAAGTCATTTTCTCAGACTGTTAAAGTTGGAGGTAAATATTGCGTATTCATATCTAACTTGGTCATTACAGAAGGCAACTACTTCTCATAATCTGTCTCTGAAACTGCAAAGACAGTTTATTCACTTACTATTTTTTAAGTTTTTATTACACCATAACAACCCTTTGTTTTTGTCCCACTGAGATTCTAAAGGAAGACAGCAAGACTGATCTTGTCAAGGTCTGAGTATTCAAAGTGCCAAATAAAATGACTCCAAAAAAAGTCCTTTCCCCAATTACTTCAACTCATGGAGGAATTTTCCATTACGGCTCTGAAGCTGATGCAATTTTTATGCATTGTAAGGCCACACTCTATCAATTTATTGCCCCTCAAATGAGTGCATTAATATTGATGGCAGCTAAACACATTGCAAACATGCTCTGCCCATTAATGCTCTGGAATAGAGTCATTATCCCATTTTAGTCCCACTGCAATGGTGGGACTGATGGGTGTACAGAAGGATCTGAGATAAAAACTCAGAACTGAGTATATTCAGAGATCAGGGCACATATCCACTGGAAGCAGTCAGATCTGTTACAGGTTCACAGTCCATTACTTGTCCCTGACATCTTGAGATTCATAGCCATAAAGAATAATTCACCAAAAATAAATTTGAGGACTGCTGTGGTGGTATTTATGGGTGTACACACTTCCTGACCTCAATGGCCATATGCCATGAAGTACCCAATACCCATTATACATATATTCAGGAGAGAAATGAAAGGATATTCAAATGTGATTTCCCAGTACTCCAGTTTTCCTACTGAGCTCTGCAAATGCTTGCTAGGTGCCCACTAGTCTGAGAGGATGTAGTAATATCCTGATCCTCTTCAGAACAGCTGCCTATGAAGAGTCACACTTGTTGGGTTTCCATTTGGAGAAGAATAGGAGGCAATTTCTGGAAACATGAGAGGCAAATCTACTCCCTCTCCCTTCCCTTTTTTTCCATCTTAGTGCCTCAGGTTAGTAAAAAAACTATAGTCCTGAATGTTACAGGGAGATAAAGAACTGTAATACCAGTGATTGCATGTAATTTGTAATATTGAAATACTTCGTTCTGGAACTAAACACTGCCAAAGGAAAGCACTTCTCTTCTTCCCTCTTCCTCCTGCCTGCAAAATACAGATGTTATGTATCTGTGCTTATGTACTTATTTGTCTACATATACAAATTATCTATGGGCACAATATATATATTACATATATATAATACATCTATATTGCCTGCAGCAAAGTTTCAAGAATAAAAACTTCTTGAGCTCAAGTTTTCGTATGCCACCAAACAAAATCCTAAATTAATTTATTAAATAAATTAATTAAATAATACAATTAAATTATTGCTTATTTGTTTGCTCAAAGGTAGTTTGTTTTTGTTACAGTTTTGTTTGGAATTTTACTTTGAGAATTTTATTCCTGGGCTTCCTTCTTGGGGTTATAATTACAAGAAACTATAAATAAAAAATATCCTGTGAAATATATGAAATAAAAATCTGGGAGAAAAAAGAATAATAATAAAAAGAGAAGAGACTCTGAGCTTGAAGAATTAGGCACCCTTTGAAACTTCTTCTGGAACAATGAACTACTTTGGGGTCGTAAGAATGCCTCTAACCACCTGTCCATGTCAGGAAAATAGCAGCCTTCTTTTCCTTTGCCCCTTATTTTTATTGCCTGCAGACGAGGTCACACATGTGTGTTGAAGCTCAAGAGACACCTTTGACACGAGAGGGACTCAGCTCTGGTGTGGAGTGCTGTGGCCAATAACAGCAGACACAATCTCTTGTAGAGTCACAAACCAGCCCCATGACAATCTTTTAACTGATTTGGAGAACTCAGAGCCTTTTGAAAACTCAAATGTGGATAATTCCACTTCTAAAGTCAAATCCTTGTAGTCTTGAGGTCCTGCATTTGCAGTCCCTGACTAGGTCAAATAAAAGTTACAGGTTTTAGTCAATCAAATCTTGAATGTATTATGAGCCTGTTATTTGAGACAACTTTCCTTTATATAAGAATACTTGGCTCTAAGAGGGCTCCTCTCATATGCAGACACCATGATTAATCAGAAACAGGACCACCAAAGTTTCCCAGTGAGATCTTCAAGCCATTCCTGTGGGATTTGAATTCCAGCTCCTTCACAGTGCACCACGAAGCTCATTTGTCCCCTCAGGAATAATGATGAAGGCTGTTAGAACTGACACTTTTTGCTGTAGGAAGTGGAGTTTTGATCTGTAAATTTTGTTAGTTGAAGGGAAGTATTTCATATTTAATTAAGGTATGAGTTTTTTGGGTTTAGATTTGGTTTTGTTGGGGTTTTTTGTTAGTTTATTTTTGTTGGTTGGTATTTTATTGTTGACTTGGTTTCTTGTGGCTTTTCTGTTTATTTTTTCTTTTCAGGTTTTTTGTGTTGTTTGTTGTTGTTGCTGTCTGGTTTTTTGTTTTATTTTGGTTTTGTTTGAATTTTTTTTTTTTGTTGGTTTGTTTTTTTTTTGTTTTTTTTGGTTTTTTTGGGTTTTTTTTTGGTTTTTTTTTTGGTCCTAGAAGGTGCCTTGTGGTTAATATAGGCAATTAACAGTTGAATTAGGAGAAACAAAAATAATCAACTTTTCTCAGCTGCACTGTGAAGGCAAGAAAAAAATTTAACCCATCAACGTTGTTGCACTGTGCCCATTAACTATTATTTTAATGTTGTCTCTCTCACTTATCAGTCCTGCTAATTGTAAAGCATTTTGGTAGAGTGCCATTAGTGTGCTCAGTGCTGTAATCAAGCAATCAAGCCTGAGCTGGGGAGGGATGTGCTCAAGTTGGAAAAATTAGTGAGAAAGAGAATGGGAATTTGGAGCCACCTATTCCCCCATTCTAAATCTTCAGGCAGAACTTCCTCAAGGAACCATTGCAGGTGGCCTCATTAAGATCTCAAGTCAGCAAAGCACTTAAGCATGTGATAGAGTCAAAATGATTTAATAACTCAGTTGAAGGTAAGTGCCAACTCAGGGTCTAAATCAAGAAGGATATACTTTATGGTCTGTTTCTTTGGAATATTGTCTTTTGTGAACTGAAGGAGGGGAAGAGTTCAGGCTTTCCCTAAAGTCAATTGTGCTAAGCATATTATCCCAAGTCCTACCTTCCAGCAAAACTACCAATAAAAGTAACTGAGATGCTTTTTTAAGCTACCAGAACTGTGCAAAAATGATCACTTGCTTTGTTTTCATGTCAAAATGCAAATATTATGTTTTAAAATATAAAAATAATTTTCCCTTTCTTTAAAGATATATCAGTTGCACTTCACTGCATAAAGAGATATTTTTACACCCCTAATTTTCTTTTCTTCAGCTGATACTTTACAATTACTCCTAGTTGCATTCACCTTCCTGTACCACAGTTTCCCCATTATTTAAATGGAGGAGACTCTTGTCATTGTTCCTTGCAATATAGTCACAGTTCAACAGAGCTGCATGTTATAGAAGAGGCAACATGACTGATATTAAATAAATAAAGAAGAATAAAGATAAATAAATAAATTAAACAGAAAAGCAATTCGGAATAGATTGATGGGGGGGGGAAGGCCCTTAATTTAAATCTTAGTAAACTAGGTGTTATTTATAAATTTTTCCTTAGGCAATTTAATCACTTCTCAATAACAAAACTGATTATTTAGTCACAAACATTTCTGCTCACAGTAGTCACTTTTATTAGTAAGATCCAGTCTGATCTGATTAGAAAACAAACTTCAGGAATATCTCCTATTAGCTTCCATTCATCTCAGCAGCGATTTAAAGTACAGCTGATGGCTGATTAAAAAAAAAAAAAAAGACATGAAAACACCCACAAAAGAATATTCTACAAGCACTGCCACTAATATATCAGCCATTTATTTTTCCCCCTTACTTCTGGTTACTTAAAAGGTAAAGATTCGTAGATGACAAAGCTGTCAATATTGCATTAATACAAAAATAAACACAATGAGCAGTCACCTGGAAAGGAAATTTGCATTATGAAGGAGGCATGTATATTTTGCATCAAGCTCTAAATGAAAATCCTACATAAGGCAGGCTTATCATGGAAATGCTGACCAATATATTTGAAAGCCGGTATCTTTTTCCCTTGCTTGCAAAAAATACTGTTTAAAACCAAGATAACAGCCAGGGAAACAAAACCAAGGGTTTGTAGCAGGTGGAGTACCAAAAACACGGTACTCACTAATGACAGCATCGCTTCACCCTTTCGAGCATGTGCATTTTTGCCTGCAATCTTTATTTTCTCAGCTGGTTTCAGATGCAGGTGACTCCTGAGCATGGTGAAGTTGTGTTAGCAGGTGGGCATCTTGTATCCTGACAGAGTGGAGTAAGGAGAAGCAGACTTTATGGAGCTGAGAGTGAAAAAAGAAAATCGGGGAAGTGGGGAAAATAGAGAAATGAAGGCATCACAACTTTCTCAATATTTCATGAGAAAAGGAGAAGCAGAATCTGTAGCCTCTCACTGAAGGATTTTCTCTTTGTATCTGTGCTCCTACGAAAGCACAAGTCACTGAGCCACATCCACACCCGTTAATTAAATGTCTAACTTTTCTCTCAGATTCAGCAGTTTGCATGAAAGGCGCAGGAGAGCATCGCCAGCTCCTCCCGATGAAAACACTCGCAGCCAGGATCTGCAGTAAAGATCCAGCAAGAAGAAGCAGAGCTCTCCTCTTCTCCCAGACACAAAGCCCATCACTTTCAGCTCTTTGGGGTACAATGCTGCCTCTTGACCAACCGCTTGTAGCTGCTTTCATCCTCGCTCTGGTACCCAATTAGCACCTTGTTAGCCACATGCCTGCAGTGCCTTCACCCGAGGTCACCAAACCTCGTGGGCCTGATTCTCCAGCCTGTGCTCCACACCCAATCGGAGATCACTCCATTAAATCAACCGCTTTAGAGAAGCCTAAATAAAAGGGGAACAAGGGGATCTGCAACATTAACCCTTTTCCTCTCTGTTTTTCCCTCATATACACCCTTCGGCCATCTGTCACCACTGAGAAAGTAATTAGCTAACAGGAACATTTCTTCTAATCAGGGCTGGGCAACAGCAAAAGCAAGAACAAATGCAACTCTGAGGCTATTGTAGTGTTTCTCCAAATCCTTCTGGAGCTGTTACATCTCAGGAAGAGTAGTCAGGAAACTTGACTGATGTAGTAACAGAATCAGCAGTATGCTAAAAGTTGTGCATCTAAATAAGTCATTCATGATGGCTGCTTTGTGTTTTGGCCTCATCAAAATTCAGGCCTATTACAGCATGGGGAGAAAAGCTCTGGGAAGTGAAATGAGAGCTGGGAGAGACAAATGTAAATAGAAAATGTGTTTCTGAATTGTGCTACAGGGACTAGTATGAATATAAGCTACTGGTAAATGATGGTGTTTCACTCAAAGAAGGATATTGTCCAGTGGTGCTAATATAAAGAAATAAAGTTTCAAAGAATTATCACAGCATAATATTGACTCAAAAGCACTGTCTCCGAGACTGAAGCTAAAAGAAATCTCCTCAAGAGAGGTGTATATGTGGCTATGAAAAGATAACAATACCACCTACATTTCGGGACCAATATTGCACTAACTTTTCATCTCAGTAAATTCACTCTTTGATGCAGTAAAGCCTCATACTTGGCTAAGGACCAGGAGGAATATAATGTGTTCCAGAATTTCTGGCACAGAGATGAGTTGAATTCAAGAAGAACAGATAGTGCAAATAATGTATAAACTCATGAGCATAAACTTTTTTGACGTACAGGAAGTTGTTTTAATCCTTACATATGCATTATTTTCACACTTACAAGCAAAAGATGATGCTGAAAAATACAGTGGAAAAGAGCATTTATGAAGTATATTAGTCCTTAGGATAAGAGAGAATACTCAAGCTCTCACAAAGCAGGCCATTCTTGTAGTGTTTCTATTTCTGCATGCAGATCCCAACAAAGTTTACAGCTTTTGGATGAGCAATGTCATTCTGTAATTATCCACTCAAGCCTTCTGAGGGATCCTTCTGAGAAACACAAGCTCTGGTGATCTGTCAAGAATGCTCCTGCTTAGCAATCACTGCTTTGGATTTAACACCTATAGACTCACATCTTGGCCATGTCTGCTTCCCTGAGGCCACTTTGTGAATGCCACACCACACTTTGTATGGAGCTGGAGAACATCCCTGAGGTTTCTCATTTCTGCAGTTCAGTGGAGTTGTAAACATCCTTCCATCTGGGCAAGTAAAAGAGAAACTGAGGTAGCATTATTTGACAGCAGTTCAAGGTTGTCTGTTTCACTGTCAGGATGTACTGAAATAGTAGAACTGGTATTAGCACCTACACATCACTGTGGTGCCAATTAATTAGAAAGGAATCAAAAGAGTAAAGCATTCTGCTTAACTCTGCAGACCAGATGAGCAATTAATGAGTGCCAGTAGAAGTACCAATGGTGTAATTGCTTTGGAGGCAGAGGGATTTTTGAGGTAAGTAAGACATACAAAGACATAGGACTAAAGGGAGAAAGAAACAGGGCTAGACCAGGCTGAAAAGTCATTTGTTTAGCTGTGTATATATATACATATATGTATATATATATAAACTACTAACATTGTGGTTCTGTAATTTGAGTTGTTAGCACATTCCTTGGACTGTTGGAGCAATACATCTGATTTTATAGATAAACTAGATGACTGCAGCCTGCAAACATTCTGTGTCTGTTCTCTGCTTCACTATGGAATTTTTTGTATGGTCACATGCAAGTCAGTCGGACTGAGCTTGTCCAAAAAGCAAAGGTTAGATCCAGCCTTAAAGCTAGGAACCCATGTAATGTCATGCAATTTTTGCCAGAGGATGGGTCTAATAAAAAACACAGGTTCTATTACATATAGTCCACCACGATTATTTTCCTTTTTTTAAAAAATTATTTTTTTGCTTTTATTTAGTCCAGGTTTACCAAAACTGGAAGGCTGAGGCAGGAATAATAAGACAGCCTCTCTCACAGACTTCTGCTGCCAGTATTGCTCTGTCTGATGCTAGTTTTTTTCTCATTATACCCAGTGTATCTGAAACTGATCTCCACTACATGTAACTAACCTATGGCAGCAAGCAGAGGAAATACCACTTTCAGGGAGCTAGAGCAAATTCCTTTTAAAATATAAGCTGATGTTATTAAGCTAGTTGTTGATGCAGTAGGAGTACTGAGGCTTGCTTATTTAGACCGTTGACTGTGGTCAAATTAAGCATGCCTGAAATTCGAATAGAACCACAACTTAAATAAAAGATGACAAACAATTATATCCTACGTTTACTTTTGTGCTAAGGAGAACTGTGACATTTCATTCTGAGTGGCTTCTTAGGCAATGTAAGAATGTGAAAAATTCTATTTGTCTTTTGCTTGAAGTTAAGGGTGTGTGAAGTTGAGGCTTTCTCTCAGAAGCTTCCTGTGATGTGGTAATGCAAGGAAAAGTCTTTGCTACTGTGACCAACTCACCCATCTGTTATGTCGTTGCTTGCTGGATGCACAGAGATTTTCAAACACTTCCCTGAGGGCTAGGCTAATGCTAAAGCTCTCCTGTACCACGTGTCCAGACAACTTCCATGTCACTAATTTAATAAATAAATAAATAAAGTGAGAGGGAAAAGGAAAAAAAATGAAAGAGGTGGCATAAAAGAAAACCTCAATTTTATCTGCTTTTATTTGGTGGGAGGAAAAAAAACATATTGTTCTCATAAAAAGGGTATACTACTTTCATCCAGGCTCATGTAGTCAGTGATTCCATGTCACTTTAATTCAGAAATTCCTTCAGTTTTACATCTTTTCCTTTTAGATGTTGGAGGTCGTTTTCTAAGTAGTTCTACAGTCATCGTTCTTAGTAGCAATTATGTATCTCTAATAAACCCTGGTATTTTAACTGATGATTTTCACTTAAGGTTTACCTTACAGATAGCTCTGACAATAACTAAAATAGCTAATGGGTTTCTCTTTTGATATATTTCTTGATGTGAATGATACAGTTGATAATAACACATCAACACCTCACTTTAAGATATGTTATGGTATGATGACTATAACAAAATTGCAAAATTTTCCCCTGTGTTTCTTGTTTGTATTTTTTTGGTTGGGTTTTTTTGGGGGGTTTGGTTTTGGGATTTTTGTTTGTTTGGGTTTTTTTGGTTGTTGTTGTTTTGGTTTTTTTTATTTTTTTAGTAGAGCATTTCAGTAGAAAAATTAAAGACTGTCTGTAAGCCATCATATGATAGTATCATTTGATATCAGAAAATACAACTCAAGGTACAGCTCAGAAGTCAGATGTGGTTTACTATACAGGCACCTGTTAACTGACAATGAGAGCTGACATTACTGTAATGGAAATGCCCAGTGTATATTTATGGAACATTAATTCAGCCTATAATATGGCAGCTGTCAAAATCTAAGCATGTAGTTTCTATTTCAGACATTTTCCTTTTCTTCCTTGTAATTCACTTTGATTTTTTTTTTTTTTTTTTTTTTTTTTTTTGTGTCAGAGACTTAAAAAGATACTAGTTAAATGTCCCATTTGAACTATTTTCTTTGTCTTTACATTCTCTGCCTTAATGAGCCAGGGTGGGCATCTCAGCCTTTTGAGAAGAACCTGTTCAAAGCAATGAGCTTCTTCTCTCTGGCGAGAGGAACAGGGCTGAGACAACACCATATACACTGACAAAAGATTCCCGTAAGTGGATGATGCTCACAGACTTTCCTCGTCCCCTAGGGACAGATTTGAATAATGCAAGGTTAAGCGGCTTGGCATATTACCTCAGGACAGCTGTTCTAGTCCTGCAGAACAACATGAAAAAACCACAGAGGCAGACTGGGACGGGAGGTGTTACCATACAAACAACACTTGCCTCACTGCGGTAACAATGAGCACAAGGAGCAATGCTGGGACAGATGGATAGTGAGAATTCAGGAGGGAAAAGCATAGATCATGAGCTGGAATTGAGGAAAAGCTAGACAAAAAGCAAAGGTATGCATCACTCATGACATTGAAACTGATCTTGAGTTCTGCTGACTTATTTATCCTCCTGACTAAAGCTGTGATGAGGGACAGAGGGAGGTGTCAGGAAGACAATGGTCACTCAAGGAATGAGGCAGTGTTTGAGGGTTTCAGCTGTGCCATGTTTCAGAGGTACAGACAAAAGGCTGAACTCACAACCGAGAAATGAAGCAAGTGGGGAGTGAGGAGCCAGACATGAAGACATGAGAAAAGGAACAGTCATGTTAGCCAGGTGGGCTGTCATTGCTGACACACAGGTTATGGTAGTCATCACAGATTGTCAGCCTCACATCGCTAGATTTAGCCACTCTTAATACCACAGAGGTGCTTATTTATAACATAATGACTTTATTCAGGTAAGTGACAAATCCCTAAGTACACTTTGATGGAGAGAGGTGTTTCTAAGTCTCAACTGCCTTTTTGAACCCTATTTCCTTTTCTATTCTTAATATTTATAAGAGCTTACCTCTAACCACTATCTCTCTCTTTCACAAGTTTTATGTAAGTCTTCCTGGGTCATTACATGTCATTTATTATTTTATAAGTTTGTCCTTCTACCCTCCTCACTTTTCCAGGTTGTTTTGAATTTTCGCAGCTTCCTCTTCACCTTTCTATCTTGAAGGTGCTGTGTGATCTCATAAAGAAAAAACTTGTCGACTTTATGCTTGATCATGTGAAATCTTCATGAATGCTTATCAATATGACATGTTTCTGTCATTGATCCATCACGTTGCAGCTGCACTTCTGTCTACTTTGCTTCTTACAGATACAGCTACATGTTAAGAAAATCATAATACTGGAGGATGTTATTTTTTGAATGAGTCTGTTTCCAGTACTACTTATTCATGTTGAAAAGATGAAAACAAAGGTATAACTGTCAGTCAACATAAGGTTGCAAAACTACTTTGCCTTAAACGAGTTGAAGTTTTGACTCAAAACCATGTTAATTTCATGGGAGTTTCAAGACTTTTGCAAGGACCCTACCCTATTTCAGAAAATAATGTCTATATTTTGAAGTTAGTGACACTCATTTTTATCAGATAAGCCTGATGTCCATCATCTGAGTCCACTGAGATTGATTGACTTATTCCAGTTTAAAAATTGGAAAATGGTAGTGTATGCTCTCCATCAAAAAATCTCATGGCATAAAAACATTCAGAAGCCATCAGCTTATGTGATGTGAAAAGTAATTAAATGCAACAACAGCATGACATCAGCAGTAGATAATTTTCAGACTTTAAATGTCATTCCTTTTAAACTCAAGAGTTGTTTGAGGTTTTTGTCTCCATTTCACAAGATAGAGTACAAAACATTGTGACATGCTTAATATTTCTTCCGCCAAGCCGTCCATTCTGATTTCATTCTCACCCTTTACAGAGTTGTTGATTTCAGCCTGCATTTGGCTGCCAAAAATGCGATTGCACACGCAGCACCAAGAACAAAGTGAAAATGAATTATGCATTGGGAAGGAAGTTACATTTGAGTCAAAAAACTTAAGACTTCAGCACCTCCAAATTACAATATAATTTATGAGTGAATACATTTAAAGAGATAGCAATGGACTGAGGCAAGAGAGGGTCAGCCATGTCGAGGCTTAATATAATTTACAGTAGCTTTCAATTATTTATTTTTAAGAAGCCACTGAGCACACTGGATCTTTTCAGTGGTAATGTCAAAATAGGGATATTGGGAAAAAGACATGAATAATAGTGACAGGTTTTTATGCATGATAATGGTATATGGGGACATTTAAAATATGGATCGCTCACCAGAGCAAAAAGCGCATGTCATTTACTCTGAGAATACACGACTGTATGCTTAGTGGCTCTTCTTCTTCACTACAAAAGTTTGCTGAACTTGATTTTTTTTTTCTTTTTTCTTTTCCCTTTTGATTTAAAACTTTTTGCTTTGAAACAATGGCTGGTGAGTTCAGATTTACTTCCCACAAAGAAAAAAGAGCCAGGGCTCTTTACAGTGACTCAGGCAGAATGAAAGAAAGCCTTTTAAAACTTTCAGCTCATGCAGTCAACTATGTTTTGCTTTTTATTTATCTGTTTCATAATATAACATTGAAAGGAAGTGTGTGGCTTTTGAAACCCTAGAATGAAGCATGGAAGATCTTTTTCAATTCCTTGAAAGATTTCTTTCATAGAAATAAGCAAGTTAATTCAGCACTGGAGTCACAAAATGCTTTTTCATTCTCAGAATCCCAATTTAATATTTGTATTATAGTACTTTAGTACTATAAACATCAAAATCACTGAAACCTTGATTTTTACCTGCAGATATATGCAAAATAAGGTGGTCCCATGGCTATTTACTTAGGATTCCAGCCTCTGCCCAGATTCTAGAAACCAGAAAACATACTGAGGTGCCTCCAGCCACCAATCCAGACAGAAACAGACCTCCTATAGCTCCTACATCATATCTGTCTGTCTCAGGCAGATCTTAAATGCTGCAAGGTAGCCATGTAGACAATTCTATTTAATCACCTGAATTCTGGGTAAAGGTGTCCTGTGTGTCTCTATAGAAACCACTCTGCTCAGCATTTTCTGATGGTGCTTTTTGCTTCAGCCTTACCCAGCAGATTCCAGTGGACAGTAGAGTCTAAAAGATAGACTCTAGAGTAAAAATAAGCTCTTCTTCCTTGGGCTCCCACTGGCATTTTTCCTCCATCCTACCCATACTGTTGCCTTATTGTTTGGGGGCAACCTATTTGGCCTTGGAAGTGACCCCAGCCCTGGCTGTGTTTTCTCCTCCACAGGTATCACCAGCACATGTGCTAGTTCTGTTTCCTATTAGGGCTGATCAGAAGTAGATAATCAGCATATTTTACAATAACAAAAGTGAGAGTTAATGAAGTATTTAACACATTGGGACCTGGTATTTAGTGCTTCCTTCTTTTTAGTTCATTGATTTCTTTACCTATCTTTCACCACGTTCCTCTCCTTTTTCTGCTCTTTCTTACCAAGCTGGAAATGCACTGAAGAATATCTGATTGCACAGTGGAGATTCCCTCCTGAGGTGTGAGAGTTCTGGTCTCATAAATTAAACACTTTGAGTATTTAAAGAAAGATTTTTCAAAGGGTGTGCTACAACCGCTGAACATTTAAGGTGGGGTGTAAACACTTGCAATTCCTTTCTGTGTTGCTGTTTTACAGAAAAAAAAAAAAAGAAGCAACATGTTATGACCTGCTGTAGGTCTGAATTTAGGGAAAAAATCATACTTTGCTGTCTAAGGCAGAGGAAGGAAATCTTCAGCTGATATTTGCATTACAAAAGATAAGTGAATCTTTTGGAGTGCTCATGGTTTTCAGTAAATCACTCAGATTTTGGCATCTGAAGATGTATCTCTCCGTATCTCTCCGTAAACATTGCATAAAAACTCTACTTGCCTTGAAGCTATGGCATCTGGTGACAGCCATAAGAGTCACATTAATCCCACTGCTACCATTATTGCCAATACTAGGAGTAGTCCTTATCTAATTAAATGTAGACCTCACCCCTGAGCTAGTGATCCTCTGGCTCTCTTAAGAAGCAAAGCAGATAAACAGTTACTTTTAGGGTGCAATACATGTTATTCTTAACTAGAAATCTAAAATATGTCCAGTAACAAGACTCTTTTTCTTCCAGTGTGTGGCGGTTTGATTTTGGGTTTGGTTGGGTTTTTTTTAATAGATAAAGGCAGTGTTAAAACCAGCTGAGGACTAAACATAAAAGGCATACACACCTAAAATTACTTGAGGTGGATCATTCTTTATTTCTCTATTTGAATGTAGCTCTTTCTCAGCGGTGGACTGTACTTATCTTAAATAAAAATATAAAAGTGGGTGTTTTGTCATTAGGAAAGCTTTGACCTGAGTTTTGCACTTTAAGAAAAAGTTGGGCGGAGGGAATTAGGGGGTTTATTTTTGTTGGTTTGATTTTTTTATTTGTTTGTTTTCCTTGGATTTTTTATTTTTTCCTTTTTTTTTTTTATTTTTTCCTTGTTTTTTTTTTATTTTCTCCTTGGATTTTTTTATTTTCTTCTATGTTTTTCTTTTTCTTTTTTGTCTTTTTTTTTTTCCTTTTTTCCCCCCTTATTTGTTTTCTTCTGTAGGGTACTTCTTGAGACAAAGTGACCACTGCCTTTACTGTCCCATCATCTGCCATTCTGGTCGAGACTAGCAAAAACTGGAATTGTTGAGATATTTGGTGGTTGAATTTTGCAAGCATACATACAAACTCCTCTCATATGCAAGGACAGCATGATTTTTTGAGGGTTTTTTTTTTTGTTTGTTTTTGTTTTGTTTTGTTTTATCAAGTCAGTGTGTACGAGATGAAATCACCAATTTCCTGTTCGTCATAGTAGGGAATATCTAAAGACATTATGAACTAAGGAGGAAATAACTTGCTAAGCATTGCATCGTCTGAAATTCCTTATTGATTTTCTGGTATGATCTTGTCTGATATCACAACAACATAAGAGAAAATAGGAATTACCTGATCTTTTGTTTATCAATAGATCTTATTTCTTAGGAAAGAAAGTGTCACAAACCTAAGCCAAACCCTGCAGCTAAGTAGCTTCTTAACTGTTCATTCTGCACTGACTAGGTCTTCTTTGTCTTTCCAGACAATGAGGATCACTGTGTCTGATTATTGGTAATGAAATACCAACTGTGGTGGAGGGCAGGAGTGGATTGTTTTGATTTGGATTTTCACAGGGAGTGAACATTGTGAAGAAAGGTGAAATAGTATCATTCAGATGCTGTTCAAGAATATAATTTTTAAGAGGTATGAACAAACAAGGCACATGTGTCCTCAGACAAGTGTTGCATTCTGGGGAAGGGTTTTCAATACTGCCTGTGTCGCTGTCCCCACAAGCACATGGAAAAGTGAGAAAGCCAGCAAAGTGAGAAAATTAACAGCCACCTCACCAAGTCCCAGCCTTTCATCTTTGCCCCATTTCGTGATAGCAAAAAAATAAAACCACCCTCAAACTAAAAGAGAACAGTTCCTCACTTTCCACCATGAGCCATGTAGGGACAAATAAGGGGCTTAAAGTTGAGAATTGCACAGATGGATAGAAGAATGAAGGATAAATAAACCCCTTTTCTCCTTTTAATACATTACTCTGTCGTTCCTTTTGTGGAAAGGGAGTTAACTGGCACCAAGCTGTTTGTCTTCTTCAAACACAGATGAACTATAACCAGTGTCATTCATCACTCAGTCCAGGGGCACTGCACCTGTGAAAAGATTGGCCTAGAAACCAATAGCAAGGATTGTCCAGTCTAGTTTCTTATAAGGCAAAATGTTTAAATGCTGCTTCTTAAAAGTGCTGGATTTGCTGAGGTTTGCAACAAAATCTGCTCAGCTACCCTGGAAAGCAAGGCTGTCTTTCACCAACAGATGACCTTATGAAGCAACATTCCTAACGTGAGTCCTTTGAGCCAAATACCTCACAGACAAAGAGCTTTCCTGATGATCTTCAATCTACATTTGGAGTTTCCAGTCTATGCCTTGCAAACTTCCACATTTTCCTCAGGAATCGTGCAAAACTCTTAAGGTTTAATGGTCTCTCACACTCTCTTTCCTCAGGTGATTCTAGCCTTCAGGAAGATTTATGCATACCTGTCAAAAGCTGCTAGATTTCTATCTCTTTCTTTCTACGGCTCTCTCTTCTCTTTCTACCCCTGAAGTTTCAGAGCTGGTTGTCACTCTTTAACAGTTTATTTTCCATAAATACACAGTGAGCATCTCACCCTTTCCTCAACACTGGAGCACATTCTGCTTTCATATGCAAATCCTCTCAGTCAACAATGTAGCAGGAATATGTTTAAACAAGAATAGAGATAGCTAATCAATGTACTTCCCCAAGATTACTTATTCCTGAGTTGCTGAGTCTGCCTTTGCTTGGTCCTTGCTCAGGTACAACTCTTGCAAATGTCTAGGGAAGTTAAGTTTGTGAAACAACTGAGAGAGATGTGAGTATTAGCATAGGATTTTATATTAGTCTATTATTGTATCAGAGATATCACTGGAGTGGACTCCTGAGGGTATAAATACACTGCAGGCTTCTTACTGACATCTTCCTATTACCATTGTGTATTTTTCCCAAATCAGGTGCCTGTTATGACTTGGTCTGTAAATCTGGGCAGATTTACCCCCATCATTATACAGATGTTCCAGGAGTACACAAACAGATGAACATCTGCAGGGGATTGATCGGGCTGGGTGCCAGACACCAACCACAGCCACTCTCTCACTCCCCTCTGCAACTGGACAGGGGAGAGAAAATAACAAAAGGTTCATGAATTAAGGACAGGGAGACATCAGTCCCTGACTACCATAATGGGCAAAACAAACTCAGTTTGGGGATATTAACTGAATTTATCACCAACAAAAGCAGAGCAGAATAATGAGAAGTTAATCTTGAAAACAACTTCCTCCAACTGTTCTCTTCTTTCCAGGCTCCTCCTCTTCCCCCTCAGCCACACACTGAGACGGGAAGGGGTGTTATGATCAATCCATCACATGCTGCTCCTGCTGCTGCTCAGAGAGAGGAGTTGGAGTCCTTCCTCTGCTCTAGTGTGAGCTCCTTGCTGTGGGAGACAGGTCACTCTTTCACAGGGTGCAGTCCTTCAGCAACAGCCTGCTCCAGTGCAGGACCTCACAGGGTCACAAGTCCTACCAAAACCTGCTCAAGCCTAGGCTCCTCTCTCCACAGTGCTGCAGGTCCCTGTCAGAAGCCTGCTCCAAGACAGGCTTCTTAAGGGTTAACATCCCTCCATTGAGCATCCCCCTGCTCCAGCTGGGCTCCTGCAGGGGCTGCAGGTGGATCTCTGCTCCCCCGTGCCCTCCCTGGGCTGCAGGGGATCTGCAGATATATGTTTAGAAATACAAATATTAGTTATTAAATATTAGGATATAAGAGCCTCTTTTCCAGCAACAAAATCTTTGCAGATTTGAAAAAGTTCTATTGTGGCAAAAGGGTTTCTTGTGATTTTAAATACCCAATGACCACTTTAAAAGTATTTAATGAGTGTTTAGTATCTTCAGCCTGTCCCATTTGACCATAAAAATCATGTTTCTAATGTTAATGCCAAGTATTTCAAAGGACCAGATTCATTTTTTTTACTAAAAATATTGGACTGTAAGAACAGAGATGAGAAATACCTTTTGCTTTATTGCTTTTCCACTTACTGACAGACCAGGATTCTTCCCACTAAGATATTTTAAATCCTGCTTTAAATATTCAAATGGAGGGTGAAAAGATTATCCAACAGTGTTAATGTCAAATTTACTTTGCATGAAGTGCACTAGAAAGGAAAATTCGCCTTAACGAGGATCAGCATTACATGCTAAAGACTTGCACCAAACTACATTGATTGATTTAAAAGACTTTGAGAAAATATGCACATGTTCCAGAGCATCTCTTTTTTTAAGATGCTATGAGATTTTGTGTTTATTCCTCGAGAAACACTGTAGCAGGAGCATCATGATCCCTTGCCTATACAAGCCCAAGCCAGATCTTCATCTTCTGTTCAGTAGAGGCTTCCTGGGGACAATGGGATAAGTCCTGGGTTAAACGAAGATCGTGAAATGCTCCTTTTTTATTGGCAGACATGATAATGGCATAAAATTTTGCATTGAAAGTCTCAAAAGCATGCAGGAGTGACAAGTGTATTTTGCATGGACAGCCAAAACAAAAGCTCTTCCCAAACAAGCAAGCAATTTTCCCATCTACCATTGATCATGGCAGAGCCCTTGTGTGTCCTTAAGGATTCAGACATGGTTCCCCATGACTGTTAATGTTTCCAATTATAGCAATCCTCTTGTTATCAGTGGGGATGTTGGGCTAGTAGCAGTTTCCCAGTATGAATAAGCAGTGCACAGCTGGCTCTACATCTCCTCAGTATGCAACAAAATAGAAGTCAAAACCTGTGGATGTGAAGACCCTGTGCTCTGCTAATTCCAGCAATAAACACAGAAATTTTACAGTGACATGCTGAATGTTTTTTCATCCCTGCATTTGTGCTAAGAGACTGAGTTGGACTCAGTTCAGGTAGCAGACCAGTTTTAGTGAAGCAATGCTTTGGGGTTTATATTAAAGGGCAAAATAAAACATAATGCTTCCCTATCTCCAGCTTCAGAAGCGACACTTGCTGTGTTTTTCAACTTCCTTTTGAGGTTTGTATTGGCAGAACATCAGTCACTTTATTTCTACAGCACCACTCTTCATAGCTCTAAAAGTGTTTCACAGAAGCCAGTAACATCCCAATTTTGAGCACCAGCAGACAAATTATGTGTTCAGAAAACATGCCTCAGTTCTTTGTTTCAAATCCTAGTTGATCTAGTTTAGTTTAAAGTGGGGTGGGCTTGGCTTTTTTGTTTTATTTGTTTGCTTTTTTAATCACTCCTTGTAAGTTGCATGCTTAATTTACAAATAATGTTCATACAGCAGCAAATGGTTATTACAAACATGTATGGGTTGTTTTGCTCTCCTGCTGTCCCTCAGAAAACAGAATAAATATGAATATTTTTACTATGCATTCATACTCTGAATCAAATGTTTAGGTATTGAAATCAAGAGCTGAACACACTGAATATGAGGTACAGCCTCTTACTGATTTTCCTTTGCACTGTTTTCTTAATAGCCTGCTTGCACAATGCTCTTGCTTAAAGAAGTGGTATAACTGATGAATTTATGTACTATTCAGTATAAATTATCTCTAAATTTTAAAAAACAATCCTGCTGACTTTTTTCCCCCCCAGAGATGATTTGTATCTCAGTTGTGAAAACTGGTGGAAGTCAGTGGTTTCGTATTCAAACCAAGGCACTCATCTTGGTGTATTTTTCTAACCTTGGGTCTGTCACAGTCTCCCATACAATTAGAAGAGAAACTATGTGTCTTAAAAATGTTGTTCAGAGGAACAAAGTGCCAGTGACTATATAGCAAACTTATGTATCTCCATGGGACTCTTTGAGAGAGGATGAAATCTCCTCTCCAGTATAACTCAGGGGTCAGAATACTTCCTGTAAAAATGGGAGGAAGCATCCTCAAAAGCCTCCACTGGACTGGGTTTGAGCTCAGTGTGAGCTTCCACATCCCAAGTTAGCTTCATTACCTCTTGCCTGAACAGAAAGGTTTCTCTAACCTGTGTGCTGCAGCTAGATTATTTAATATACCAGAAAAGCATATAGGTTATATTGGACTAAAACACCAATGTTTACCGGAGTGAGTTAATCTTATGAAGTAATCTTCCTGTTTTTTAGTTATGTTTACATGCATTACCTAAGAGACAGCATCCCTTAGTAGCTGGCAATTCAATTCTGCTTAATTATTCTGCCTCTGGTTTGCACATTTTACGTTGCTTTACTGCACAGTGACCCAGATTTAGCTGCAGCAATGGAACATGTCCTGGCCTCTGGCTGTTCCATAACATGGCTGGTAAAGCACACTTTTGGAAGTAAAAGCTGTGGCCTTCTGAAGCTGTGGCTTCAGTAAGTAAAAGCTTACTTGGAAGCTTACTTTGGAAGTAAAAGCTGTGGCCCACATCTGAAGAGCTGAAACCAGTTTTAGCATATCCTGGGTCAACATAGAATCTGTGGGTCTGTGCCACAGAGTCATAGCTTTGAACCAATGCCAAACCAATTCGTTCCTTGGCAGAAGAGCTGCATGTGATGAACCATGGAGACTGGGGAGTCAAAGACAGTGAGGTGGTAAATATATCTGATATGACTGTCCACAGCATCATGCCTTGACCACTGGGCCAACAACAATTCTCATGCCTTTGATGCTGACAGTTGTGATAAGCTATCTGTAGTTGATTTTTTTTTGTGTTCTATCTTGATTTCCTTTTTTCCATCAAAATATTAGCAACTTGAATTATTTCAAAAGAAATTTTCTGTTCGACAAACTAACTTAAAAAAAGAAGAGATCCACTGAAGACAGAAAGTGAGAAAAAGTAGCATTCAAAGTGTAGTTTGTCACAGCAGTTACATCTCTATTTGTACTTCTCCTATTATTAACATGTGCACTTGGAAACATGAAACAAACCTTAAAGCCATTTTGTTTTTGTAGAGCCCTAAAGCTGATTAAATCAAATGCAGATGTGGAATTTGTGCAAAACAGATGCTGAAAAGCCATGTCAATATCCTAAAGGAATCCATTCCCTATCAGAAGGAAACCTAATTTCTACTATAAAGAATTTGATTAGGTATTGTTATACCAAATGTGATTAATGTTTTGTGGTGATTAATCAACTGCAAAATATATAATTATGCCATCTGTATTTTTCCAGCTTCTTGTCACTTAAAAATTCCACTGGGGAATGGGAGGTGGGATAATGAGTACTGGTGGCATTTAGAGTGCTTAAAACTACACTCCAAAAGCCTGAGGAATCCAGCAACAAAAAGAACTGGCATTTATTCTAATAGCAAAACCTCTAAGCATATTAAGTAAGAACCCAGAAGACCCATTGGCTTGATAGCTACTTATGTGAAAGACCCAGTTATGGAGTTCAAGCAGCCTGGGACCCATGAGGGCTTGCTCCAATTCAAAGGTAACCTATTAAGACCCCAGGAGAGTACTCAGAATTTGACTTTTGGACCACCTCCTGCTGTCTGATTTATGAAACAGACCTGACACTGATGCAAGGATCATCGACTGTCTTCTGGTTGCATGTAAAGTGAGGTATATTTGCAGTGACAGTTGAGAGCAAAGAATAACACTAACTACTTACATATATTTTATTTTTTCCCCCCTAGGGAAAGCAATTGTTTAGGTTCAATCTGAGGTAAGACACTTGGCCCACAAAATCATCTATCAAACTGAAGAGATGCCTTTTCAAAATGTCATGCAGAATTAAGGTAAAAAGTAAAAGAGGTAAAAATAAAGGTTCCTTAGGGAAGTTGGTCCCAACCACACTACAGATGAGTGATCTGTATCAGTCTTTTATCTACTCCCAAATTAAACTACACCATTTGGGAGATTCATCCTTCATCTGCTTGGCGTTTGCAGAGGGAAGAAAATGTGAAGACTGAATCCAGAGTCTTCATAACTCCCACATGCTTAAAAGAAAAGCATTCTGGTAATATATTTTTTCTTCTTTGGTTCATCTATTTTCTTTCTTTTTTTTATAATTTAAAGACTATGTAAAACATGGTCTAACAATGCTTCCCTTTTTTATCTGTCTTAATTGACATTGTTGAAAATTAACATACTGGAAACCAATGATATTCAGCAGAGCAAATGCGTGTCCTGCACTTGGAGAGGAATAACCCCAAACTCCAGCAGGGACTGAGATGCTGGAACAGCTCTGAGGAGAAGGAGCTGGGGGTCCTGCTGGACAAGAAGGCCAGTGGGTTCCTGGGTGCCAGCAGGTCAAGGAAGGGATCCTGACCCTCTGCTCAGCCCGGTGAGCACATCTGCAGTGCTGTGTCCTGCTCTGGGCTCCTCAGGACAAGAGGAACATGGACCCCCTGGGGTGAGTCTAGTGGAGGGCAACAAAGTTGATCAAGGGACTACTCTGACGATCATCTCTCCTATGAAGAAAGTCTGAAGGAGCTGGGTCTGCTCAGAATTGAGAAAAGACCACTGAGAGGGGACCTCTTCAATGTTTGTAAATATCTAAAGAGGGGTTTCAAAAGGGTGAACCAGGCTCTGGTCAGTGATGCCAATCCATAGAAGAGGGAATAAGAGGAAACTGGTACACAGAACTTCTACCTGAATATGAGGAAGAATTTCTTTAGTGTAAAGTGACAGTGGTGGAACAGATTGTCCACAGAGAGTGTGGAGATATTCCAGAGCCCTCTGGAATCACAATCCTGTGCGCTGAGATGGACCTGCTTGAGTAGAGAGGTTGGACCAGAGGTGCCACTGTTGTCCTCTCCAAACGGACCCATTCTGTGGTTCTGTGATCTCCAAAGAAAGTAAAGATGGGTGTGGGCCCCCATATGTACTTTAATCATGATCATGGTGTATTTTGAATAACAGATTCATGGGATAAGGTGGAAATAAAGTGTTAAAGGCTTGAAATTGTGATCTAGTTAATGTTTTATTTTGCATTATTTGAGACATAAGACAGGGTTTAATAAGCTTCACAAATAGAAAGGAATTTACTTAAAAGTCAAAAAAAAGAGCAGTACACTTTCACATACACAAGCACTCACTGATATTTTACACATCCAGCAAAGCTGTTAATGTTCAGCTGCAGCTCCAGAAGAATATGGACACCTCAGAAATATTGTGTCATATTTGCCAGTTCCTTTGTAGGTAACTCATATATCAGGCATTTCTGACACTGCACGGTTGTTTAGGTATTTGGCCCACCCTATGACTTTCAGTATGTGTATCTCTGTATCTATCAGCCTTTGAATTCTCCTTGTGAAAAAACAACTTTGTCTTCCTCCTTATGTTCTGTCTCTCCCTTGCCTTTTCAATTTGTAAGGTATTTATACAAGGTCCATTCTTCCCAATCTTTTAAGAGATTGGTCTTGATTGGTTCAGGCCTCTTGCAACCCTCCTAATAAAAAAGCATAGTGATATTACTAAAGTCAGTCTCTGGCATAACTCATGAATGGAGTTACAGGCTGACATAGGAGACATGCAGGCTGATAAAGGAAAAGAAAGATTCTGCTTACATGAACACATGCTTTGGTAATGAGCAATAACAGGGGGAAAAATAAACTACAATAAAAGGTGCATGACAGTTTGAATTTGGGTGATATATACTTGGTTTTAAAGTTGCCTCAATGTGTCAGTGTTTTATTCATGGCTGGCAGCTAGTGTGGATGCAGCAGAAGTAGTATAATGGTTTGAAATATCAGTGCAATTATGTTTTAGGGTCAAGTACCTTTTTAACATCCTTCCTGGTTAAAAAAAAAAGAAAGAAAAAAAAAAGAAAATAAATGGAAAACGAAAGAAAAAAGAGAATGGAGATGGTGAGAAACAGGAAATAAAGAAAGCAGACTTCTGAAACAGAAATTGGTAATGAAAATATAAAAATATTTGGATTCATAGTAGTCTCCATAATGTGAGATCACTGGATAGTGACAGTGCCTCATTTTGTGTCCACTCCTGTAATTTCCTCCCTTCCATGGGTCCTTGCAACTGCAGAACATTCCAAGCATCAGCAGAAGCAGCTGCTGTCACCATGTCACCATCATCACCTTTTGTTCCTTCCTGAAGTACTTACAACTTGCTAGTTACAACTATTGCTCTCATGCTGTTGGTACCGTTTGGATGAATCGTAATAATTACAAGTGTGTGACTGAGTGAAGTGTTAAAGAGTGCATGTGTATGAATGATCAGATTAAGTAATGTGAATTAGCATAAGAACAGTAAATCGACATTAGGAAAGTAGTTACTGGAGTCTCCCTTTATCACCAAAGGAAATAGACAACACAAAAGGATGATTCAGACCAGTGGTGATTTTGCCTGGAATTTGCACTCCAATTTTCACATTAATAGAAACAAGTAACAATTGCATTGATTTCAGTGGTGATGAGCTTTTTAATTTACTGCTGGTGGTGAGAAGGAAACTTGGTTCCAGCATGCTTCCCTTTTCCAGCCATTCTTTCAAAATTAAATGCTCAAATTCTAAAGAATGGACAAAACTCTGAAAAACATACTGCAGGGAAAACATCTCTACTCTTCTGTGACTGGAAATGAAGGGGAAAAAATGCCTAATGACCCAACAGGTCATTCCTGTTGCTAATTTTTATGATTTCCTGCCAATCCTTCTCTTCAAGTCTTGATTAAATATTCAGAAAAATCATTACTAAATATTCAGAAAAATCATTACTTATACATAAAGCTAATCATTTAAAGGTGCTTCAAATAAAGCAGACTACAAACACTTTATTAAAGCAAGGTAACATTTAAAAGATACCATATCTTTGAGTCCCAATAAGGCCATATCATTAAGGAAATATATTGCAATTAAGTTTATATCCACTGGATGGAACTTGTTGCCAGATAACAGGAACCTCTCAAATATTTTTTTTTTTCTATCATGATTATTATCAGAGTGTGACTTCATTATTTCAGATAGAATATATCCAAACATTATTGAATTCTGAAAAAAAAAGTCAATTTACCTAATTAAAATTTTTAAGTTCAAACTTACCATTACAAATGAAAATAAATATGAAAATATTTGGTGCAAAGGCATTTTTTTCTTTTAAATGTATACATATACACATCAGCAGTGTTAACTCCTCGAGTACTGTGGGGAAGTGGATTTACTCCTCTCAAACACACTGTGCAAAGGATGTAAGAGGTCACCTCAGTCTGACTCAAGGATTCTCTAATTAGTGATCTGCTGTGAGGTTTCTCTGTCTTCTTTAGTGAAAAATCCAAATTATTTCTTCAATCCTCAACTGCATCTGGTCTAGCTCCACTGAGGAGATATGAGCTCTCAAACCCTCCTTCCAGCATAAAATTACTGTCCTGGATCTTATGCTTACAACTCTGATGACTGTCCTTTGATTTCTACTACAACCAGCTCTTGCCCCATTCTTTAGCTCCCAGCTTTCAATGTAAGAAGCTGCTGCCTTGATTGAACCAATTTTCTAAATTGCATAATTGCCAGCACTGGCTGCATTTCAAGATCAAGAAAACCATTTCAGTGTGGCTAACTTTTCAGTCCCTTTGTTTTGATTCCATCATGATTCCTGTGTTCCTTTTCCCTCTCCAGCCTTCATGTCCAGTTGTGAGGTATAGAAATCAGAAATTGGCCTAATTGTGTCAACCTTTTGAATTCGAATTGTTTTCTTTCAAGGAACCCATCCTGAGCTTGAATATGACAAGCTTTCTATTTTGGCTAGAATTCTGCCTCCTGCATTTGCTGAACACTGGCTCCCACCATGTTTTTTAACTGAAAATTCAATAGACTGTGAATTACTTTGGGATTTCCTGTGGACTGGAATGAAACATGCACAAAGATTTTCCTAAATTGTCTTTTTCTTAAGATCTTATAATAGATCCTGATAAAACAATGACAGCAAGTAAAATTTTGAAGGGCATAGCAACTGGAGTGACATATGACATGGTTTGTGTGAGAGCTACCTACTGATTATGTCATTACAGGAAAGAAGCTGCTTCTTGCACATCTTTGATTCAAATTAAGTTCATAAAAAATCCTCTCCCTAAAGAAAAAGGGCAAGTGAACTGATTTTTCCTGGCTTGCAGCAGTACAAACAACGGTTCAATCCAAAGAGATGGCATAATGAGAGATCTGGTCTAAGTGTGAATACATTTTCAGGAGGTAAATTTACCCTTAACTAACCTTAAATTTACCCTGAACAGAACCTTGGTATGTTGATGGTGCTTTATTTTACCACAAACTCCAGATGTTCTCATCCAGCTTGGCATCATAATGTGCAGGAGATGGATTAACACAAGAGCGACAATTTCATCATGGAAGATGCTTTAGTCACAATTCGCAGTACTACACTCCAAACTGATATTTGGCTCTCATTGTCTTCCTTTCATATTGACTTCCCTCCCTCCCTCCCTCCCTCCCTCCCTTCCTTTTCCTTCCTCCCTCCCTTCCTTCCTTCCTTCCTTCCTTCCTTCCTTCCTTCCTTCCTTCCTTCCTTCCTTCCTTCCTTCCTTCCTTCCTTCCTTCCTTCATTCCTTCCTTCCTTCCTTACTTCCTTCCTTCCTTCCTTCTTCTCTTTTTATTTCCTTAACTTGTTTATTTACTTTACTTATCCTGTGTGTTTTACAGCTGTTGATATCATATAACTACACTAGAAAGCTGAATATTGAGAGGTAAAGTCATGAATTACATCTTTGGGGGAAAGGTACCTTTGTGTTAAAAAGCACCAATAGAAAATTGTCAGAAAATAGTACACAGGACATTTTAAATAACTTATTAATAAATAATACTTTCCTGCTGGCAATTCCTTCAGCAACAGAGTATAAAGTATATCTTTAGTGTGTAAACATAAAATTTTCTGTGTCAGTTCTTATAATTTATCTTAAAAAAACAAAAAAAAGAAAAAAAAAAGAGAGAGACAATACATATCTCTGGATAAAAGAGAAGTTCAGCAATTGTTTAGGGCCAATGAAAGGTAGCAGTTAAACAATAAAGCCCCTTGAAAACCAGTTCTTCACTTACCCACTGAAAAAATACAGCACCAATCGCAATGCTTAAGTTTTCTTTCATTTACACCTGGTAGTAATGTATTCCTCAACCTTTATCCTGAATTTTTATTAAATAATTAATAAGTCCTGCTCTCTTTATTTCTCATTTCTTTTCTTCTCTCCTCTTCCCTCCACCATCACCGATCTAAAACAGGGAGTTTACAGTGCTTCCTGTGTGGATGCTGTCAAAGGATGATTTTTATATTTGCAGTGAGCAGAACATTTTACAGACCTGCCAACCACTCGTCATGTGCTCATGTCCGTCTTTCACTGCCAGAATGGGCTGAAAATGAACCAGCTGTGGGAGACAGAAATAGAAACATTCTAGGTATTCATTCAGGTACACACTACACACTTTTTTGTGCAGTACAGATAAATCCGTCTGTTCACAAAACAAAGTCGACAAGGTCCTTCTAAGAATGAGATAAAGCAAATAGTTGTGTGAAAATCTATCCATACTCTGTGGGTATCTGCAATTAATCCTCAATTATTTGCATGTAGATTGTGCTAGCTATGAAGAAACTGTGCCCTTGAGGCAAAGACTCCTGGTTTGGAAATGATGTAAGACAAAGAAAACTTGATGTCAGTCATGATTGACTCATCTACATAGCCTCATGACCCTTTTTTAATCATATTCTTTGCTTTTCATTTAGCTCGAGATTTTGATTGTAAGGGATATCCCAGCAATTATGTAGTCAATGTTAATAGAAATCTGATTATGATCTCACAGAATACTTGATTTCCCCCAATGTTTGTCATCCAAGAAGCAAAACCAATAATAAACAGTCTAAGTGGACAATTAGTGTTGATATTAAATTACTAAGAAAGAGAATATTTGCATAATAATTGTTGATAATAATGTATGAGCTCTCCATGGACTGCAGAGTATTTACATAAACTACTTATCCAGTAACTCTGAGTGTGATGGATTTAAAGTTTCTTCTAATAATTTATAAATATTAAGCTATGACCTGTTTATTTTGATGTTTTGTTTATTTATATGTATGCAGTGAACTAATTTAATATCTAGACTTTCAGGAAATCATTTGGGAAGGTGATGGAGGAATTTCTGATACACCCATTTTGGAACACTCTCCACAATATAGAGAGTCCTTTCACAAAAATGTCCTTTATCAGACCTTCCCTAAGTTGGTCCAGGTACTTTTGTAGACTATCATTACGTTCCTGAGGAGCTGACAATAACTGGTGAGTGGAGGTGATGGAGAATTCAGAGTCAAGCCAGTGTTAAAGAAAAAAATTGGAGATGCTTTGTGAGCCTTAGGCCTCAACACCCAAGAATGTAAAATCCATGCATGCAAGAATGTAAAATCCATGAGGTTTTGTTTTTTCAAATGCATATAGGATAGCAGGGCAAACTGAAAGAAGTTTTTACTGTGTTTAGAGTATATCAGATTCAAGTGACTCCTTGCCTGGTTGTCATACTTTACTACCATGTGCAACCTGAGGTATTGAACCTTTTAAGGAAACAGCTCATATTCTCTCTTGTGGAACCTTTCATAAATCAGCCACCCATCCTCAAACTGGAGTTTCTTTGGATCCACATGCCTGAGCTGCTAAGGGTCTCCCATCAATCTGCCCTGTCTTTGAGTCATAAGGTTAATAAGGCACATTTGTGTTCACAGCATGAAATGCTCCAAAGGTTTCCATATTAGGAATTTATTCTACTTTAAAATTATATACTAATTACCTCAGGAGGCTTTAGTGCGTTCTGTGAAACCTAGTTCTTAAGTAAGAGAGTCGTGTGGGCCTCAATTCAGTCAGATAAGTCTGTAAATTATAGAAGATAAGCAACTTTTTTATAGACAAAATCTAAACTGAAAGTGAGAACTTAGTGATTCTGCTCCCAAAATGTGCCTTCCTGAACAGATTACTATAATGTAATTTAGTATACCGTCTGATAATGTTACCAAAATTTTTGTTTGCTGCAGAGTATTTATATTCAGTAGGACAGCTATGAAAGAATAATCCTATAAAGACCCATCATCAGTACTCCATCACAATAGCTTCTTGTAATTCATCTTCTCTCAAAGCCCCATGCACAAAATAAGAATCAAAGAATGTGTAAAGGGAAAGTACCCAAAAAAGGATTAAAAGTACAACTATTTCAGTAATTGTGACATTGAGCAACAAATTTGTAGAAATCCAAATCTGTTTGAATATAAATTCATGAGCTCATGAAGGGGCAACTTTTGAATAAATTAGTCACGGTGAATAGTTTACCCAATTTTATTACAATCTGGAAGTGAAGAGCCCAGTAGGATATCTTTTTTTACCTGATTTTTAATGTCCTGAAGCATTTATCATGTTGTTTCCTTTGTAATCAGCTGCTTTTTTACAGGCAAGCAATCTCCCAGTTCGAAAAACATACAATAATGTGCTGCAGCCATATCCTGTCAGTTTAGGCTCTGCAGCTTCAATGCCCTGTAAATACCTTAGGCAAACCTTAGATCTGCTTCAGCAAGGACACAGAAATTCAGTCTGAATATGGCTTGAGCTGATCCTCAAAATTTAGTACATATTCATAAACAAGGTTGTTCTTCAAGATTGTTCACTATTATGGTTTTGAGAGGGTTATCTCTAAAAATTAACAGATTCCTCAGTTACTTCATTATATATTTCTGTGCAGGTAGACAGACAGACAAAATCAACTATCTCAGGAGAAAATAAACTGAATAATATCAGTCCAGCTGAGCTATAAATCTGAGTAAGTTCTCAAACCCTTTTAAAATATCTATGTCTGGTAATTTTTTTCCCCAAAAACAGTGAATAGATTTCAATATCAGGAAAAGCCACTGGCAACAAGTCTCACAGTGACTTGTATTAAAATTGGGAGCATTGCAGAAGCTATTTAACCTGAATCTAGTGGTCACAAAGCATGACTCTTCCCTCAAAAAAATAATTTAATATCTTATATCTCCTGACCTGCAGATTATAAACAACAGGCATAGGCTTGTGTGCCTATGCTCTCAGTTTTTGAACAGGACCAAACTCTGTCACATCAGTATTCATCACTTATGCTGCAGGTTGAAAGGGGAAGAAAAAAATAAAACAAAACAGAACAAAACAAAACAAAAAACTCCAGAAACATGAAAAGAGGAGATCAAAGGACCAGCCATGAAAGAGAGAAAAAATGCAATGCACTTGAAAAGCATTTTTTCTCTCAATAATGGATTCTCATCATAAATCCTAAGTGAAGCGACCATCCCATTATATGAATACAGAATAATTTTTTTGCTTAACAAATAGATATATATGCATGTGTAAGATTTAATACATATATAAAGTATATATACAGGTTTGTTGTTCATTAGAAACACATGGCTGTTGTGAAAAAGCCAAAAGAAGAGAAAGAGGAAAGTTGCAAAGTCGGGTGAGTTAGAAAACATGCATTTCTTGAAAGAATAGAGTGGCCCATGGATGCAGTCCTTTAGGCTGTTCTTTCCCTGGCATGCATTACTCATGGGCTGCAGTCCCTGTCCCAGTGTGGTTCTGTGAGTTGAGGGATGGACAGCATTTTAATATAGAGCTTAACTTCGAAGGAGAGGGAAAGATGCAATTGTTAGATTTGAAATGCTATTTGTAAGAGATTGGCTCTGTAATTAAGTTAAATTCTTGTGAGAGCAAGGAAGGGGAGAAAAACTGACCTCACAGAAGCCACAAGGTAAAGAAACAGAAGGATCCAGGACTTACTCACCAACCCCAGCAGTGAATATGAGAAGAAATTGTACTCCTTCCTGTACTGATGCCTGTGGCTTTAAAGTTAAGTTGAAAACTGACAATTGATGTCTGCACACGATAGTAATTGTACAAGACGATATTACTTGTATTCTTAAGATAAGAGTTGGAAAAAACATAGTTTTCTACAGTCATTGGTTTTGTAGGAATAAAAATGGCTCAGTCAAAATTTTATTTTTATGGTCTATGAGCTGTAAAGACCATTTAAGGTCAACTCTTCATACTGTATTAGGTAAACATTTAGAAGGTAAATACTTTTATCCAAGTTTGCTGCAAGCAAAGAAATAGACCATGAAAACTCAAGAGAGTGGACTTGATGTTTTCATGCTATTATTTTTACTGAGCGAAAGCTTCAGTACTAGAGGTGTTCAGAGCCTCATATTTAACGTGAAATCTTCAAAATATCACCAAAAGAAAATTGCATTGACACAGATATAAAAGAGAAGTATTATGTAGTCTATGGATTGCATGTTCTGTCATTGTGGTACCAGAACCATTTCTGTTCTCAATAGTTTTTGTGTCAGGGGGAACTGGGAATCAATTGCTGAGGTCTAACCACAGCTCTACCTCTGTTTTCCCATCACACTGACCCAAATTAGTTAGGCTAAAACTTCCATAAGCTGGTCCAGTGTTTTCACTAGGGACAGGGCAATCTTCATAAACATTTTATATGTTATTCTGACTGTATAGAGTTGGTTCCAAACACCTTAGACACAGGAAATAAGGCCTGTGTGCTTATGACAGTTGATTAATTCAGTGGAAGGAAGTGATGTGCTTAACCTTTGGGATGGCCAAGCCCTTGCATGCTGATTAGAATATTAGAATATTAGAAATAAATAATAGGAAACACTTATTTGTGAGAATCTAAGCACTTCTGCCCATGCAGGATCTAGAAGTAGACTGAGTAATTTCTCTAATTCAAACAGTACAAGACAGTAGGGTTTTTGTAACAAAGATTTGCTGTAAAAAAAACCTGCTGAAGTCTTTATCTTACACCATGAAGAATACTTCCTGTGAAGTCCTCTGTCTCATGTTCAGAGAGGAAACAAGAAATATAGCATGGAAGAGGAGCAGGATGTAGCTTGGAGACGGAGAGTAATGGTTAAGATATGCTGGAAAGGGTACTTGTGCCTCAAATTCTTCTACGACTAAACAAATTACATGTTAGACATGCACTGTAAACAACCTTCTTGTCTAGAAAACTTGAGTACATTTTCTTTCTGCTTACTTATGCTTACACATCCAGAGGGAAATACTTGAGGAGCAGCTTCTAGTACATAGTTCCCTCTCCTAACTGTATGACCAAACTGTTTGGAATCCCATTCCTCTCATCCTGGATTCATTGCTTGTTTTCCTATCTGAAGAGCAGCTCATTCTGAGGCCAAAATGTGTTCCATCATCCTCCTAGCTCTTTGGTCCCTGTACCCTGGAGGGTATGGTTGGTAGGAAACCTGCAAGAGAAACAGGAGATGAAGTTTTGAATTCTTTGAAACAAAAAGGGCGATGAAGCCAAACCTCCTGCTTTTGTTTTGGAAAGTATCTCTTACTCAGTGCTCTTTCTAGAAGCTGGATGGTTCCGCTATCAGTGGCTGCATTTTGCTGCTAAGGAAGACACCAGCACTTAACATGCAGAAATTAGTGATGGTGTGCATGCCCACACAGCTTTTGGACATATTACAACTTGAGAGAGAGCTACAAGCATATTTCCAGGGTGAAATACAGGGAGTATTCAGGATCATAATGTGGCCTCCTGGTAGACTGTTGGTACTTAGGAAAAATACTGTTATTCTGAATCTGTATTCTGAGATTAGTTTTAGACAAGTTAATTATACCCATTCCTGCTTTTTCTCTCACAGTAGCCCATCCTCTTAACACCTGAATGCCCCTAACTGTAAAGCAAGGATGTATTGTTCCCATCAGGCTCACAGGACTGTTGGGCTGCTTAATAATTAACTGGAAGAAGGACATGAAAATTCTGTTTTTTCATGCAAAATGTCTCCATTTCAGCTTACATTGCCATGATGCTTTAGATACTTCCATGGCCTTTTGATGCAAATATGACAGAGCAGCAACCAGAAAGTGCTCTTCACAGGGTGCATGAGAAAATGAACATAAAAAGACTGAAAGTTTTGCTTTTGATTTTAAATGATTTGTGCTGGCGACCTCAACTGTGCTTTAATGACTACTTTACCCAATTAATTTCCTTAGATACTTTTGCTGTGCTTTAAAAATACATGCTCAAATTTTGATTGTGATTTTTTTTCTTTTCTTTCTGAAGTCCCTGTTGTGTTTTCTACACTGTGAACTGCAGAAATGTTGCTGCAGTAAATTCCTTTTGTTTTGCCTTGTATGAACCGTAAAAGAGTATATTATCATCATTTTTCTTCCTTCTTCCCACTTAAATATGTACAAGATTTTTTCAGAGGATGAATAGGGAAAGTAAATATATATAACGATGTTTTGTTTTACTGATGAGAAATTGTCATGCCCTTACATTAGGCAGGGTTGAGAAGTGAGTAAACTGATAAACCAGCAGACAATATAGGCAATATTTAAACCACAGGATCTTGATTCTCAGTTCCTTTGTTCTTGCACTATACACAGTAATGGACTCTGAAGGGGTGAAGGACCTTATCATCTCCAAAAACATTTGATGTTACTTTCTGAACTACTTGTTGGAAATAAAAAGGAATTCTTTTAGAAGTATGTGCACACTATTTCCATGGATTTTATAGACTTAATAAACCTAGGAAATAAACACCTTCATACCCCAGTATGGTCTTCAGATCATCTCTGAGACCCCTTTGCACTGTCTTACTCCACCTGGTACTTTTAATGGACTCCTCATACCAGAGCTAAAAGTTTTTCTTTTAGTCTTTGAGAAATACCCAAAGAGTCTAGAGTATTCAGGGGAAAAGGAAAAAGCAAAATCCCTGTAGGGACTTTCAGGCTTGACTTATGAAGTCAGTAGATTAAAATAGCCAAATCAACAAAATAGAGCCCAGGGGAAAGCAGGGTAACCCTCTGAAAACATACAAACTGTTGTAAAATATGTGGTGTGAGAGCAATTACTCACAGGTCACAAAAAGAATAACAAAGAATGGAATGAGATTAAGGAAGAGAACATTTCCAATTGATAAAGTCTGTTTATCCTGTGCAGAAATCTTCCAGTGAAAGCAGCTATTCCGGATCATTTATAGATGGACTAAAGTACATTAATAAACAAGCTGTAAATCTCTTAATTTCCTGAGTTAGAAGGAAAACTGGCAAGATCTCCTAGTGGAACAGGTATTTTACCTCTCCAGTGCCTATGATTCTATCACACATGGTCCCTTTCAATTATCAAAGCATCACGTGCTCATTTCAGCAACATGACTCCCATTAATGTCAAAGGGAGACTCAAGATTAAAAACCCTAGGCATCACTTTAGAAATGCAGGAATTAAAATGATGTATCATTTCTCTGCTAGAGAAACCAATTCCCCAAATATGAGACCCCCTTGCATTTTTCTTCAACAGGGCTACCCTTGCTTATCCTCAGCACCCAAAAATAAATACCAAGTCCAGATCGCAATTAACCAAGAGCTTCTGAAGGTGAAAAAGAGAAAAGCAGAGACTGTTTTTAGCCATTAAAGAAATTAAAGACTTTGCTTTTCCAGGGAGAGTGTGATTTAAGGGCTAATCAGCACCATGGTCCTACACATTATCTAAGAAATTGAAAATTACTGGCTACTAAACCCAGCTCTCAGAAACTCCAGGGGGAATCTCTGCAAGGCCTCTGATAACTTTTGAGTCTAGGCTTGAATGTTGTTCTCATCTTAATTAGAAATTCATCGTGTGTGTTTGTATATGTGTTTGCATTTGTATATATGTTTATTGCTGTATGTGCACATACTTACACACAAATTTTTTTCTCCATATGGATGCACACACATTACAGAATATATAACTCTTCACTCTAATTGCCTGCTTTTTTCCCCTGTCATGTTTAGCAGATTATGCTCTCTACGCTCTATTTTCCTCTCCCTGTATTGGCAAAGACTTACAAATGCCCTATTTGCTTTCTTTTATCTCATTACATTATTCAGTGGTTTTCTGTACACATACACTCAGAAACATCAGCAAATAACTTACTTGCAAGAGCTTTAAGAAAAGCAAATGTATTTGTTAAAGAAAGAAGTGTAAGACTGACTCAAAGCATAAGCAAAGTAGTTGCTCAGGGCAAAAGATTACCAAAGATACTGAAATGACTACAGTCCCACTGTTTTGCTAACACCAGAAAGCGCCAGAATCTTCACACCTACAGCTGTCAACAAAGAAATTAAGCTGACAGCTAAGGTAGAAGGAGTATTTGAAGAACAGTGCAGTGCCAGGATTGGTCATCAGCTTGCTGCTGCCTTCCTGAGTTCTGAATAATCCCCTGGAAATGCCCCATGCTTTTCAGTGAAAGCTGAGGGAAATGTGAAGCATATTTTTCTTTTTCAAATAGATCAATAAAAACACAAATTCTAGGAAAAATGTGGAGCTGCTCCTCAGTGGAAAGTGGATCTTTGGAACAGAGATACTGAATAACTTCCTTGCTTTCATCTTTGTTGTCCAGGCAAGCTCTCACGAAACCATGGTGGTCCAACACTGGAAAATGTTTGCAAAGGTCTTGTGGGATCTCTCTCCTTTAATGACACTCAAAATATCATGGTGTGACACTGGCCAAATGCCAGGCACCCACAACAGCCACTCACTTGCTCTCTCCTGCCACAGCTAGACAGAGGAGAGAAAAAAATTAACAAAGGATTCGTGAGTTGAGATAAGGGCCAGGAGAAAACACTCCAAGGGCAAAACAGGCTCAACTTAGAGTTATAAAGTGAATTTATTTCTAACTGAGTCAAAGGAGGATAACGAGAAGGAAAATAAGCCCTTAAAAATACCCTTTCCCCCCAGCCCCTCCCTCTTTCCCACAAAACTGTGTAGGGAGGCAGGGCACAGGGGTTTTAGTCACTTCATCACCAGGATTTTCCTCCACATCTCAGGGAGAGAAGTCCTTCCCCTGATGCACCATGGGGTCCCTTCTCACAGGAGACAGTTCTCTGTGAACTCCTCCAACATGGTCCAATCTCACCAGCAGCAGTCCTCCCAAAACTGCTGCAACCTGAGTTCCTCCCATGGGCAGACTGTCCTCCCAAACTGCTGCAGCATGGGTCGCTCATCCATGGGGTGCAGACCTCCAAGGCCAGGCTATTCCATACCGGGAGCAAGACCTCTCTCCCCACTGGGACTCCCACTGGAACACAGCATCCTCCAGGCATCCACCCACTCTGGTGAGAGGAACCTCCCCACGGGCTGTGGGTGCATCTCTGGATCCCCATGGATCCCATGGGCTGCAGGGGAACAACCTCCTTCACCATGGTCTTCACCACAGCTGGCAGAGGACTGTCAGCTCCGGTGCCTGGAGCACCTCCTCCCCCACCTTCTCCACTGACCTTGGTGTCTCCGTGTTTTTTCCCTCACATGTTCTCAGCTCCTCCTCCTTCTCAGGCTAGAAAAAAAACTGTGTTAAACTTTGTTTTAATTTTCTTCTTAAAATATATTATCACAGAGGTGCAACCACCATCTCTACCTGGCCCAGGCTTGGCCAGCAGCATGTCCATCTTCAGAGCCATCAGGGATTGGCTCTGATGGACATGATGGAAGCTTCCAGCAGCTTCTCACAGAAGCCATCTCTGTGACCCCTCTGCTACCAAAAACCAGACCATGCAAAGCCAGCAGACAAAGTTTGTGCAAACAGAGTCCTGAATACCTTAACCTAACCCTTCTCTGAGTGAAAGACAAGATGATATCCAGCAATCTCTACAATATAAAGTGCTCCATGATTCTTTGATTTGTTAGAAATGGGAGAAAATAAATGTTTATGGATCTGCAAGCAGATGGAGCTGAAAATAAACAGAGAAATTGTCAGCTTAAGTGTGCCCAACACTGTTTGCTGGCACTGAGGCCAACTGGCACAGAAAAGGCTATGTCCATATTATTAAATGCTTTTCACCTTCAAAAGAAGGTGGATGTGTTTAAACTGGTCCCTGGCTTGTGCTAAACACAAAAAAAAATCTGAAAATTGGGATATCTCAAGTCAGATGGTTCAAAAGGGTGTTGGGAACCACTGAAATTAAAATTTAGCTTTACAACCAATTGACTTCTGGAATTCAGAAAAATTGCCCATAACTACTTAATTTATCAGAACTGGTGTAGCTGTGGCACCAGAGATTTTTATCTTCACAAAGTAAATGTAGAAAAATATTTATGCTCCCGAGAGGTATCACAGCTAGGGTATCTGCAGTGCACATCTTTCTAGTATTATTCTTGTTAATTTGTCTGTTTTATTTTGGTTTTGTTTTTTAAAAGATGCTTACCTAGAAAGTGTTAAGTTCCTTTGGTTTTGTTTTTTTTGTTTTTTTTTCCCACACTGCAGATTTTGACCCATGGATGCGTTGCAGTCCATGTGCATAGAACTCTTAAAGACATAGGTAAGATCATGTTTCTATATAGTCTTGTTCTGGTTTATTTATGCAATTTCTTGATATGGGGAGGGTGATTCTGGAAAGAAAACCGTTATATGAGGGATGAGAAGGACCAGATTTTGAGACTAGGCAAAGAATTATATGCAAATATGTAATATTTATACAGGTTCACTTTTAAACCGTTTTATTGTTTGGGGTTTTTTCACACACTTAAGGGTATTTTCATAGTTCCTTACAATACTTTCCCTTCATTTCTAGCTTTGGATTTTCTTTTCATTGTGCTTTTTGATATTGCTTGTTTGTTTTTCTTGCAAAGAAATGACTTTTGGGGGCTTTGGGGTGATTTTTTATTTGTTTGTTTGTTTTAAGCTCATGAAATCTCAAACAGAAATATGTTTATGTCTGGTTAATGTGTTCTTGGTTTTTACATTCTTATTTTCTCTTTCAATGTAGCCTTGAAGATCAGATGAAAGATATGAAAATTTGACCAACTGGTGGGAAATAAGTGGAAAATTATGAAAAATTTAAAATTTACTCAGCTTCGGATTTTTTTCTCCCTTCTGTCACAGTGTTATTTCATTCACCTCTCATTAAAAAAAAAAAAAAAACCAAACAAAAAAAAACACAAAAAAAAAACCATTTATAAGCACAGTGTCCATAAGAAAATAAGCACAATCCGGTTCTTGATATAAGCAAGGGTGTACAAAGAATTCCTAACTGATTGTAAGGTACTATTTTAATTGAAGCCAGTGATGGGAAAAAGTGCTGCGCTGACAATTCAAATTGTGAATGATTTGGTTCATCCACAAAATGTTTCTTTCTCATCCTCTGCTTCAGCAATTTACTTCAGTGAAGGGTGAGTTCAGACTACTCAACCCTTCTCCAGAGGAACTTATCTGTTCTGGCCTGGACTGAAGTCCACTGAAGAGCTTTTTTGTCTGCCAAAAAGGCATCATTGCTATTGATCTGTGCTGGATTTCAACAAGTGACCTCAGGGTGACTGTCTGTGCGAGCTCTCACTCGAGAGAGCCTTACTTTCAACAAGGGTTTTTCATATTGATATGAAAGCAGGTTACCTCATGAATGAACAGAGTGTGAAACAAAAAAAATAACCATTAAGAAAAAAAAAAAATACAGTTTTGTGTTCTTTGGTTGCTGTTTTTTTTTAAAGGACATCCCCATTTTCAGTTAAATAGCACTAGTATAAGCAGGGTATTGCTCCAATAGATCCAAGAGAATTTCTTTTGATCCACATCCCATGTAACAAATCAGAATTTCACCTGCATATTGCTAAGTTAACAGAAGTTAACTGGAAAATCTTTGTGCTTAGCTGCTGCCTTTCTCAATGATGACCCACAGATGCTAAAACACATAGAATATTAAACAGAAAATGGATTTGCTAAGTAGACTACACACACACACACCACAGTTGAATCAATTCACTGATCTACAGGGCACACATTCAGTCAAAAAAAGAAAAATAAAAAAAAAAAAGGAAGAAATTCCATACATCTGAGTGCCAAGGCCATTCATGTGGGGAAAAGAAAGTTCACTCCTTGACATTCTTCATTTGGAGAAGGGAAATGTTTATTCTTTTCCTAAAAGGCAGAGCTGAGAAAGATAAATTCATTACACAGTTGAAGGAAAAAATCATTCAGCAGAAAATATAGGCAGGATAGCTGAAGAACAAAGAAGTAGATTCTTAATTTTTTTTTTCCTCTTAATGAGCAGATTGTTTCTTTTTATCCCTTTCTTAAAGGCATAAAAGGAAAAAATACAAATCCCTACAACCAAAAAATCACAACCAGAGAAACAGAGAAATTAAAATTTCACACAAACTATTTTACTGTGCCAGACTTTGGCAACATTATCCAGGCTCCTGGGACAGACAACCTGGGATAAGTTCCTAACCACCCCTTCAGAAATCTGAATAGTCACTAGAATAAGTGAACATTGCAGTGCCATAACAATGACTTTGTGAAAGGATTGCTCAGTCAGGAACAGTCATAACTCCATCTCTCTGGGAATGACAGTTTCTATCCTTCAGAAGTAGAAGTAGCAACGTTGAAGTACCACCTAGGTATTCCAAGCAAAACAAATACTACTGGAAGAGAAATGAGTCTTGAGAATAGGTGGTAAATTATCCATGATCTGACACTTATGGTTCTCAAGAATACAGCATGCATTGCCTTCACCTGCTCTGGAGATGCTTTAAAAAGACAGGAAAAAGCAGGTGTTTGTCCAGTCCTTCCAATTTCTTCTGTCCATCCACAATCTCCTCTGGATATGAGATGGCTGCACTTACATGCTGGATTTCTCTGTGGAATTTTAAAGTGCTGTGCAAAGGGACTGTTGTTTTATCTTCAAGGTAGCACAACATCTTTATGATAAAGCAACATTGTGCTAATATAAGCCTACAGCTCCTTTAAGGAACTGCAGTCAATGTTCAATACTTTGTATATGTACAATGTAGGATGGCAGTAAATCCTGTCATACTAAACCCAAAAGATTTCTTTGGTCTCTTTTTGTATAATGTGCCCATCTGGGTAAATCTAGTCCCCACCTTTTCAACGAATATGACAAATTGCTGTGCTGGATGGTAAGCCAAAGGTATTTTTAGTAGTAATTATTAAGACTAACAACAATGAAGAAGGCACTCACTTTGCAGTACTGAACACTGCAAAGAATCTCTTGACTATTCCAGGATCTGGCGAAAAAACAACTCTCTAGCTGAAAACAGTAAATAACTAGGCTGCAAAACATCAGGGAAGGAAGCATTTGCCTTAAGGAAGAGGAGTTTCAGTCCAGGTTTGAGTTCCTTGATGGATGTTAGAAAAATTTTCTTAATAAAATTCATGCCTGCAAATAGTGTTATGAATGAGTGAATGAATGAATGAATGAGTGATGAATGAATAAAATTTATTAAATTAATTTTGCGGGGTGGGAAATAAAAGTCTTCTGAAGGAACAATGTGTTATGGTAAACAGTCCGTAATTCCTGCATCCAAATTAATAAACCCAAGTTTAAGATCAAGGGTTTGCTCCTAATTTCCATAACTCTCCACAGAATTGCTCTGAACTAGTACAGATATTGTCTTCAGCTCTGTAAGTGTAACACAATAAGATCTGGGGAGATGGAGACATCCTGGTTAGACAAGAGTTTGAGACTGAAGTGTCTTGACAGTTGCCAAAGGGATCTAAAAAGAACATGAAATATCCTTCTTTTGGCACACAAAAAGAAAACATTTTCTAAGTTCTACATTTTACACTGCCCTACTGAAATACACAAAACCAGACACTAGCACAGATCCCATGGTTTATTCTGCTAACACAAAAAATACACCTCTTTTTCTTCGTCTGGACATCCATCCTGTGCAGATATTCGTGCAAAGTTATAACAGCCCATCTACCTCGACAATGGGAAACAGACACAAAAGCACAGGTGTGCAGCTAAGTGTTCCATTTCCATCATATCCAAAGTAATTTCAAGGCTTGTTTTGTTGTATGAAAATATGGCAGATGACAAAGGAACTAAGAATCTCTAAACAAGCAGTCTCTACAGATGGAAGCAAAATGAAGGAGCAGTGGAAAATCAAAGACTGTCATATGAGTCAGGTAATGAGAATAATTCAAGGTTATTATTTCTTCTGCTTCCCTAAAAACTTCCACTAAATATTAGAGTGACTATTTATAATTTTCATTATATTGATGATATTACTAAAATCAAAGTCTTTTTGTGCTGAGTACTTTTCAGCAAATAGGTCAGATTCATCTCTCTCAGTTTTGGAAGACTGAAGTCATCTGACCTATTTTAACAAGCCATTTTAGGATGAAATGAACAGCCCTGAGGAACAAGCAAAAGTGCTTATATCTCTCCTTTACTTATAAAAAAGAGTTTAGAATGACTAGTTCATACTGAAATGTCTAACTTAGAAGTCTTAGCCTAAGTGAGATGAATTCTTCCTATTCTTTCCAACTAAGTTTATCACTCTGAAAAATAGGCACCTCATCTAGGATTGTTGCCTGGATTCTCTCCATAGACAATGGAGAAAAATAAGTACCTCTTGAGGGAAATTCTTTCCACATTACTTGGGCATCTTTCTTTTGAGAGGATGAGTCCTCCTGCAGAAGGGAAGCTGGCTGGCTAAGGGCCTTCTCACTTACAGAAGTAAGTGGCATAGATCAGTGCCTTGCTGAAAACACAATGTCTTTTCCAAAGACATTATAATTATATATATATAAAATAACAAAGTCAAGGATGTTTACTGTTGACTCAATTGAGGATGGATTTCACTCTAATGGCTGGTTATAAGAC
This sequence comes from Lichenostomus cassidix, assembly GCF_008360975.1. Lineage (NCBI taxonomy): Eukaryota > Metazoa > Chordata > Aves > Passeriformes > Meliphagidae > Lichenostomus > Lichenostomus cassidix. The sequence continues at coordinate 69,673,886 of NC_139511.1, forward strand.
AGATAGGGAAACATAAAGTAAGAGTGAAAGAACAATAAAAGTGAGTGAGAGAGAAAATATAAGAAATAACTTCTTCAAGCCCCATGAGAAATAAACACATTTACAACTACTTTATGCACAGTTAAATTGAGATACAAATAAGTTTAGTTCCAAATAGTAAGCCAGAGCAAGAGATATAATATCAGGGAAACAGTTCCCAGAAATTGGGAAACAACTGCATTCTGACTGTGGAGAGAACTCTATCTTGTAAGAGTTATAGGCCACAAGAATGAGTACTGGAAAATGTCTGAATGTGAAAATAGTCAGGGGGAAAAAAAAAAAGATCATGCATAATATGATTTCTGGATGATTGAAACCAGCAATCCAAATGGATGCTTAGTTTAGCTGTCCAAATAAACATGAATGCTAGCCTCACTCTGATTCAGCTTTCATTTGATTCACTTTTAAATACTGACATTAAATTGGTGAAAGTTGCATTATTACATTTTTGTTTTGGTTTGGTTTGGTTTTTGTTCAGGTAATTGGGAATTTGATTATTTTCCCTTTTTTGTTTGTTTGTTTGTTTTGGGTTTTTTGTTTGTTTGTTTGTTTTGGTTTTTGTTCAGGTAATTGCGAATTGGATTATTTTCCTTTTTTATTTGTATTTTCCCCATACTCCTCCTTCTTTGAATCTTTCTAGCAAGCTGCTCACTAAAATCCAAATGAAATAGCTGCTGCTCCATTCTCTTGGTGAGAAATGTAGTGCTTTTTGGAGTTAACAACTTGGGCAAACATGGTATTGCCTTTGCTTCTGGTAGAGCATGAAAGCAAGAGGTATGCTACACTTTCCCCCCACACATGTGTTAGCTACCTCTTTCTTCTCTTTTTTTTTTTTTTAATTTTTATTTTTAATTTTGTATTTAGAGTTCAAACAAATTAAGGTATGAGAGGAAGGTATGATTTGAAGCCAGCATGCCTGTGAATGCACTCACACACGACAGCCACCAAAAAGGAGACATGACTGTGTTGCAGTCCCTCTCCTCAGAATAGAAAACAAACTTTTGATGCAGCTTTATTTTTGTTTTCCACATTATTTCTATAAATCTACTGAAATGAATGATGCTGCAATGCTATGGAGCAACTGATACTCCTACCAGGCAATTTTGGTAATCATTTGATAAAACTCCTTTAAAATATAGCTATGTCTGAACAAGTGGAGTTGGCTTAAAAAATCTCTATTATTTTCTCTTTTAATTTTTCTTCCTTTAATGAGTGAATATGTATTTAAGCACGTGGATTTTTTTTCCTCTTGTTTTTTGTGGGATTTAACTAATAGTGAATGACTTGCTTATTATGATCACAGAACATTTCCCTGTACTCTGACACTTCAGTCAACAAATAAATCTTAAACGTTTTGATTGTTTGTTGGTTTTTTTGTTGTTGTTGGTTTCATTGGTTGTTTTTGAGTTTTTTTGTTTGTTTGGGGGTTTTTTTGGGTTTTTTTTTTTTTTTTTTTTTTTTTTTTTTTAGCTAATGTAATCACTTTACCCCAAGATCTGGGTCTCAGAATTATGAACAAACAGGCAAAAATACCCCAAATCCACCACCCTCCAACTACTGCAAACTTGAAATAAAATGCAGACAGCTGGAAACAGATTCTCAGCATGCTCAGTGCAATGTTTGTCTAGAGGAGAAGGTAAGGTCAACTCTGTAGACTTCTTGAAACAGATCTCCCATCAGTGTAAACTGATACAGCTACACCAAAGTCAATTTACACCAAATAAATATTCCTTCTTTATTTTTGCATTATCTATCTTTGCATTGCAGTGCAAAACAGCAAGAGTCACCTTATAGAGGCTTTTGTGTATTTTCAGCTCAATGCCAAGTGCCTTTGGAGGTCTGAAAGGACAGCCCACTACCACAGGTCATTTGTGCTTCTTCCTGTATCAGCAATAAATTCCAACACACAATTCTCTGCTGTGCACTCAAATAATCATAAAAAAGGGTGAGAGCAATTTTCCTTTCTCTGCTGTGTAAGGTAATATTCTTAAGATCAAGGCCTCTGGAGCTGGTTGGCAAAAGGAAAGGAAAGGTCTTCCAGGTCTTTCCCAAGTCTGCCCACAGTGCTAGGACATAATGTGGGCAGATAAAACTGAACACTTTTGTAAAGTAAATTCCAACATAAGCAGTTATATATTTAAAGCAATTTTCACCTAATATTTTTGCTTTCCTTTTTCCCTTACCTCTAATAAAACCAGGTTTGTTTTAGTTAGTAATTAATAGGGTATTATAAGGTTACAGAGTAGCACACCTTCTCCTTCCTTCTCATTCTTAGCCCTCCTTCACATTTGCCTTTCATTTTGATCAGCTTCCAATTTCTTTTTCTTTTCTTTTGTCTTCCTTCCTCCTTTCTTCTTCATTTTCTCTTTTCAACTTTACTTGCCCTTCCCCTCTAAATCTGGATTTTTGAGATAATTACTGGACTGCAACACTTATGTCAGAGCAAGCTCTCCTCATATATTCTATGCTGCACTTAAATTTCTACATCACACTCTGGCCTCCTAAAAGCAGCTTGCTGAAAAGGGAATGGTTTTAAAATAGGCTACACATCCACAAGGAATCAACATGTATTATACTGATATTTCCTGTCCTTTTTTTATCTCAAAGTAGAAATAAAGGTGAATAGATTTGTTCAGTATTCTCTACTTTCTTAAGATCTGCAGTGAAAAATGCTGTTTCTCCAAGAAAAGTTGAAGGCCAAATCGTGGGATACAGGCTGGTTTCTCAAGTACCTCATCTCTGGTCAATACAGAACAGATTATATGGGTGATTAAGAACATGCACAGGAAAGTTGATTAGTTTCTCATGGGTTTTTTTAGCAACATTACTTTGAGTAGCCTAAAAACTGTTGTATAAAGAACAGGCTTAGTCCCTGCCATGAACAGAGAATAAGAAGGGAATTATTTAAGGCCCTCTGAACACTGAACACAGCCCAGGCAGATTAGAAGATGAGATCATAAACCTGTTAAAACCTCTGTAAGTAGAAATGGAGAATAGTGAATAAAATGAAGCTACAATTCATAAAATATTGCAAAATACAATAGATTGAATTTGGTTGTATACACAGTGCTACAGACACAGATATATCTTAATGATAGAAGTGTCAGACAATTTTCCTTGCTGTCCCAGGGACATCTGAATTTTGAGGGTAAATACCTCAAATGTGACCCAAATATAATTAGTGACCTTATGATAGCTTTAGTCTAGTTATAACTTAAAAGCAAACTTGGTCCCAGAACTGTTCTCCCACTTTTAAGATCAGAGTAAATTTTCTCAGTGATTGTATTTGATGATTTCAGGATAGTTTTAAGAGTATTTAAAATTTTGAATATTTGAGTTTGATCAGTATTATTTTATTAGGCTATATTTTACAGACTGGACAATGTTTTGTAAGATATTGATCTCATAGATATTAAATCTAAACTGACTATTTTTCAGCTGTAGCAATTCTCTCTTGTTCCATCACTTCAGGCCCTTGTAAATTGTCTCTCTCCATCTTTTTCAGGTACCAGAAGGAGCTGTCTGTGAATCTGTGTCTCAAAGAATTCTTCACTAATTGCAGTTTAAAATAAAGCATTCATTAATTTTTCACAGCAGGAAAATCACTGTTTCAGATGTCCATGGCCAGACTATAGTTTGGTTATTATTATCAACTCACCTTTTTTTTCGTATATCAATTGCCTTTTCTGTCAAATTCTATTCAGATTTCCAAATTACCGTTTGTATCCCAAATGTCAAAAAAAAAAAGTTTCCATAATAAGAAAATATGGGTTTTTTCTTCCAATTCTGTTAGAAGCTTATTAAGAGATGTTGCTTTGCCCCACAAAAATTCACTAATTTACATCATCAGACTGTCACTGATATAGCAGTACCACTATTATTGCCACATCCTCCTCAATGTTACAGCTCAACATTCTTCTTTTCACCCCATCTGCAGCATTCCTAGATGGTTTTAAACATTTACATATTTTTTCCAAAGGGATTACAGGCTGAAGTCATCCCTGTTTATTTCATTGCTTATATATGCTAGATATAGATGTTCCCTCTTTTTTCATTTTTGTTTGTTTTGTTTTTAATCTAGGGATGAAAGTGGGACAGTGAGAGTTGTGAATATGCATCAAATAGGAGGACCCCAAATAAAAAAAAAAAAAAAAATACTTTGCAAATTCTACAGTGCCATAAATTCTGCCTGTTTGACAAAGCCATTTACCCTTTCTCAGACTGAAAACCTCCAAATGTTGCATTTGGAAATTATGGCCATGAAAATTTCTCAAAACTCTTTAATGGCTTTTTTCAGGTCACACTATTAGTAGTAGATTTGGGCCTGAGTTCTTCAAATGTATATAGAAATGCACTTGGAAGATGACATTTTTTGCAGTTAAACACCTTCAATCACCACCCAGGATTTATCATGCCCTACTATCACGTTTCTTGCTGCCATCAAGAAAGGAATGGGTGGAGAAAGAGATTTCATTATGGTTAGTTTATCTCCACAGGCAGGATACTTCTGAGAACAGAAGTGAAAATGTGCTCCATCTCAGTAGTGGCCTGATAAAATCCTTGTCATCTGCAGTTTTCCTTTCAGAACTTTTTCTTATTTCAGAGCATTTCATCTAAATCATCACTCTTTGGGCAGTCCTGTGTGAATCATAATCTGTTCTGATACCACTATCAGTGGATATGGTGCTGTCAACATTTATGTCAATGCTGAGGTTGTAATTTCTTGACAGTAATGTTCTTCACTTGATATAACACTGTTCCACCTGGAGGAAGCTCCTGCTTGGTGCTCTCTCACTAAGAGTCCTTTGCTACCCAGGCATATGGCATGTTTAGAAGACATAGTGCTGTACATGCCCTATTTATTTGCTCTGGGAACAGCTCTTAAGCTTATTTGGAAAAGCAGTGATACTCCCAAAAGTATAGGAGGGTAAAATTCACCTATGCTGGAAGTGGTTTGGGGGGAAGAGAGAGGGATGGGATTGCTCTGCCATCAAATCTCCATTTTGAATTTACAGGCAAGTTCAGTCTGTAGAGGCCATCCATGTGTATCTCGTAAGTAACAGGTAATTTCCCTATGTTTTAAAGCCAATTGAAATACTTCCATAACAAAAACCAAACAAACAAACAAATACACACAAGTCCAAAAAATATCTGTCCCCAAAATTACAGCTCAACAACACCGACAATCGACTATTTTCTAATCTTCAATGTGGTTCTTCCCTTAAAGTGTAGGAATAAGAAATTCATATATTTGCCAGTTTCATATAAAGTTTTAATATAAATGAACTATGAAATCCCAGATATGAAACACAAAGTGGAACAAATGCAGAAAAGGGCTACTTAGAAGGTCAAGGGAATGGAGAAATTTTCTTAGCAGTCTAGAAAGCTTGGTTTGTTGAGCCTTTCAAAATGAAAGGGATACAAGAGAGGATTTGATTGCTGTCTAAAATAACATCAGGGAAGTTTTAATAGTAACACGAGGGAAAGAGAGGACCTATTGTAGCTAACGGGTAATGTTTGCAAAAGAGAAAATGGGTATGAAGTGCTGAAAATTAATTTAAACTGGAAAGTTGAAGAGCACTCTCACTCATTAGAGAAACTATGTTCTGTACAAATTTACCAGCCAGAGACTTGGGAGCAAAATGTCATGATCTTTTTTAATATGACAAGTGAAAGACCTCACACTGCATGCTACTTGCCATAGTGGAGCATTTTTAGGATCCCATCTCTCCTCTGATTTCTATTACTTGAAAAATAAGAAAATTCACTAGTTTGTTTAATTATCTGTGTTTTGAAAATCATATTTGCTGTAGCAAGTAAATTAAATATATGGTTAAGTCACACATCATTTCTTCAAAAGGTTTAGTATTTCTGTGGATGGCATGGACTTCTGGCCTGCTACAAGAACAAATCAAACACAGATCTGAAGGCAAAGGTGATGTGCTTGCAAAGGAGGAAATATTCTATAGAAGCTCAAATTCAGTAATTTTCACAGTTTGTTTCTAGTTTAGAAGTCTGGGTTTTTTGGGTTTTTTTTAGTTAGATAAGCTAGGAATAAAGGGAGGAAATATATTTTTCACTATGCTGAGAGAAATGAAATCAAGTTATATAAGGAGTATTGGAAGAAAATTATACAAATTATGAAAGAGTCTACATAATAGCTAAAAGACAACCTCCTTGACTTCATCTGAACTCACCCTTTCTTCAACCAACTAACATCCCTCTACTAGCTGTACACAAATTTGAAAAAGACAGCTATTAAAATCTGCAAATAGTCCCCAAACTGCCTTCATATCCCAGAAGTTTAATGTTAGTTTAATAGTCTCCCCTTTTGAGGGTCAAACTGAAGTTCCTACCTGTGGACTAGAATAATCAACCTCGCAGACACATAATATTGGAAGTGTCACCAGTCCTCAACTTGAGGAGGTGCTGCTCTCATGCACATAATAACAAGTCTTGAAACACTTCCTAACCCAAATTCTAAAATCCTGTCAAAATTTTCTGGGTGGTTTTGTGGATTGTGCATGGCTCCTTTGAACACAAGTATCTCAAAGAAGAAAAAAAACAAAACAAAACAAAACCCAAAGCCAACCAAACAAACGAAAAAGCCTAGCAAACCAAAAAAAGAAACCAACCAAAACTCAGCCACCACATAACAAACATTAACAAGCAATTAATGTATTTCATGGTCTTAATTGAGTTTGGATAATTAAAGATACTCATTTACATCCCCATCCCTCTGTTTAGAATGCTGCTGCAAGTTTCACATGGATGAAGTGTTTACCCATTTGGTCTTGGGTTGTCAGTTCATATCAGGCCACCAGTTTATTCCATAGTGGTTCATCAGTATTATGGAGCTCTCTGCTTCAATAATTTTAAAGGCAGAAAAAAGCAAATTTGTTCCAAACTTTGGCTTCTCTTAGAAACATCTCCTCCTGTGTCTGAGAAGCTATATTCTCTGGGAATACTGAATACAGTTTGCAGTGACTGTGTTCCTCATACAAGACACAGTATGGTGTGCTAAATTTTTCAGTTCCCTGGCTTGCCTGGCCCTTTCTCTCAGGATATTCAGCATCAGTTTATCAATGACTGCAAGCTGTATCTTAGATATTATTTTTACCAGCTGTCTGTATTTTAATATTGCCACAGAATGATGTTAGTGTTTGTAACATTTGGCCACATTGTTCCAGCCTAATATGCCTACTTGTCTACATTACTGGGATTACACAGCAGGTGGCTTCATCGTCAATGAAGAATCAAGTTCAAATTGTTGCAAATATGCCTGACAGTTTTCCTTTTTGTAAATTCTGAATGTGGGTGTGATAATGTTACAGCTCCAGGTACTTTCCTCTTCTATGGTGTTTTTGACACTTTTTGTCACTCAATCTTGATTTTGTTTTTTTGGGTATTGGTTGTTTTTCTTGGTTTTTTTAATGTATATAAAATGGCATCCTAGGGGAAAAGGGCTTTTGCAATTGTGATTCCTACATTTATATTATTTTCCCCCATGCCCTCCATATCCAGGGCAGTGATAGAATCACCATCCCTGGAAGTGTTCAAAAATGTGTGGACGTGGAACTTGAGGACACGATTTAGTTGTGAAAGTGGTGGTGATGCTGGGTTGAAAGTTGGACTTGATGATTTTAAAGGTCTTCTCCAACCTTAATGATACCATAATTCTTCGAAAAGCTTTTGATTTGCTTGCTGCTTTCAAGTAAATTTGATATGGAAAGCTAGCCTTAAAATCTAATTCCTAGAATTTAACATAAAAGAAATGTCTGGATTAAAAATAAAACCCACAAAAACCCTACAGAAGTGTTACTGAATATGACCTCACAACTTTGTAGACAGTAAAGAACCCCTAGAAAAGAAACCTCTGTAAATCCCTCAGTTTTGGGAAAGTTCTTTCTGTGGTAAATTGCTTCTTAATAAATGAAATTGGCCTCTTAATAAATTAAATAAATGAATACAGGGTGCACTGCAGTACTGGACAGCACTGCAATTTCTCTTCTCTCTCTGGCTTTACCACTTCGAGAACCAGCTGATCCCAGATGAGAATGCTGGCGTCCAGCCACACCTGGCATGTGATGGTCACGTACCAAAAGTAAGGCTCTGATGCTGTGCTGAAAATGAGTGAAATGCACACCTCTGTAGGAGAGAAACAGAGTGAGACAGGAGGCAATTAGATGAGTCTGACTTCTCTGCAGGTGAGACTTGACACATTGGCCTTATGGTGGACACATCTGCCTTTCTTCACGTGCAGACCCTTTGCCAAGACCACATTGTTTCCTTTCCATTCACCACCTTTGAAATGGCTGAATTTTATTGAATTATACTGTTGTAATGTGGTAATCCAGCATCTTGAATTACTTGTGGATATCTGAATTCTAAGCTCAGTATAATAAAAATTTATTTTACCTTTGTATTTGTTAGCTCAAGCTAAAAATAGTCTCAGCAATAAATTAGTGTTACAGTCTGGTTTGGGAAACATAATATTCATAAAACTCCATCAGCAAATGTTGTATAATTTTTACCATTGCTAAAAGTGTGCTTAATCTCCAAAATTTCCTCGTTCCAGATTAGGTCATATGGCTAGCATTGTTCCTATCTTCAAATCTCATTTTCAGTTTGTACCTAACTTCATTGAGATGAAATAGTTGAGGTAAAGGTCCTGAGGGAAATAGGAAAACCTCTAGCAGAGTAATGAGTGACTCCTGTCTTGTTCAGGGAACTCATGAGGTCTCATGGGATGCTGCGCTGAAGGTCCAAAGGGTGTGGGATGTCTCATCAAAGATAAAATTAGAGCAAAAGAAATACCTATTTCAATGTGAAGGATGTTGAGCTGCTTTGGCTAGAAGATGATTTGGTTCACTGAGTTCATGCAGGAAAAAATACTGGGTAGAGATTGAAAGCCAGAAGGAATACAGAGCAATGCAATTAGACAATTTAAAGATTACCTGGAGTTGAAGTTGTTAATAGATATGAAAAGCCACCAGAAAGACTTCTACTAGCCCACAAATAGCTAAACAAAGACTGAAGAAGATTTGTGTCCCCTGCTGAATGAAATCACAGGCAACAGACATGGAAGGAGGTCAGAGTTTTCCTTTACTCAGTCTTTAGTGGTACAGTCTTCTTTCCATGTTTTCCTAACAGCAGAGTTTGAAGGATTGCAATGCCATGGATTGTGCAGAAAGATCAAAATGGGAGTCACTTAGGCAAATTTGAAATACAGGTATCCATGGGAGCACATGGGACGCTACTGGAGGTCCCAAGGATGGGGAGAATGGCTCTACAACAGAACACAACTCCCACAACCAACTCCTCAAAAGGTGCTGCCTCACAAGGTACAACACACAGCCAGTCAAAGGTGCTGGCACAAAAGCCACAACACCACAACACAAAGATTCTGCTCACAAGCCACAAATACCTTCACATATTCTCCCCTTCACAACAAACTTCTATGTGGAGAATGGTGTAGAATGTGGCAGCTGTGCTTTGCTCAGGCAAAGCAAGGGAATAAAACAAGAGTATCACCAGTTCTTAGGTCTTGCATTGGTGCTGTCACAGGATGGTGTGGAGCTGGGGTTGTGAGACAAAGAAAATGAAGGTAGAAGAAAAAAAGAAAGAAAGAGGAAAGGAGGGAGAAAGAAAAGAAAAAAAAAAGAGATGAAGGGAACCTGATCCACTTCCTTTTATATTTTACGTTACATGCAAGAGGTGACCTTGCAAAGCTCAGGAACTATGTGGGAGTCTTCTGCAGCACCAAGGGTGCTGGAACTATCCTTCTGCCTGTGGTCCTGGGATTGCCACCGTGCAGGACCACAGCACCTCTGCCAACCAAGAGTGTCCTCAATGACACTCCTCTGTGTGAAAGACCAGAGCCCTACTGGAACTTGTACACCATGCATGTGAGCTCACAGGAGCTCTGAACTAAATGCTGAGGGCCAAAGCCTGTGTGTCTGTTGAAGAACACTGAGCTTGGGGCAGTCACAGCCTTTACCCAGCACTACCAGAGTCATCTCTGGGGCTGCTCTCAGCTGCTGCTCAGCCAGGAGAGCAGATGCCCTAAAGGGGCAAAAGCCTGCTTTGTAGGGTGTTGATATCTTCTCATGGTCTTGCAGGAACAGTTTAACCTCAGGCTGGACAAGTGCTGTGATGAGACACTGGTGATCCTCAACACAAAGGCCCAGCAAGTCACTGCAGAGTCAAATGCAGTTGGGGGAATCGTGGTGACCTTCTTGGTGCAGGAAGAACCCTGACTTGTGCTCTGGAAAGGTTGCCAGGGAAGTATTCTCCATTTGCAGCACTGTGGGAAAGCACCAGCTGGAGAGTCCAGAAGGTTGAAAGGATGGAGTCACCTTGTGCAAGTGCCTGTTGAAGGAGGGTATGCTGGTTTGGCTTGGGGTAGAGTTAATTTTCTTCCCAGGCTGGTGTGGGGCTATGTTTTGGATTTGTGCTGAACAAAAATTTATTGGGGGTTGATAGCACAGAGATGTTTTTGTTGTTGCTGAGCAGGGCCTTTTCTTCTCCTCATACTGACAGGCTGGGGAGGGGCTGGGGGTGCTTGTGAGGCTGGCAGGAGACACAGCCAGGACAGGTGACCCCAATTGTCCAAAGGTACATTCCAGGCTGTGTGACATCATGCTCAGTACAAGACAGAGGAGGAGGTGGGGAGGAAGAAGGAAGGGGGATATTTGGAGTGATGGTGTTTCTCTTCCCAATTAACCACTGTGTGTGATGAGGCCCTGCTCTCCTGGAGATGGCTGAGCACCTGCCCATGGAAGCAGTAAATTAATCTTTGCTTTGCTTTGCTTGTGTGCACAGCTTTTTCTTTCCTTGTGCCCCCCTTGGTAAATCCATGCTGCTGCTCCTGTTTTCACTCTTCTTCCTCATTTGCCTGGAAATGTCTTCTAGGATTAACTAATCACTTTCCCAAGGACTACAGACTGGCCAGCCTTTAATTCTACAAGAAATCCCTCTTATCCTTTTGAAGATAGGAGTGACATTTGCTTCCCTCCAGTTCTCAGGCATCTCTTCCAGTCACCTCTTCCAATCATTCAGTCACTTCAAGAGGCCTCATGATGGTATAATCCAAGTCCCTCAGCACTTTTGGGTACATGGGATCAGGACCTATCGATTTACATTTGTCTAACTTGCTTAAGAATTCTTTAACCTGATCTATTCTACTAAAGGAAAGTTTTTCTTGCTCTAGACTCCTCTCACCATCATTTTTTTTATACTGCCTGTTGTCTGTGAATGGTATTTGAGTGTTAATTACATTCCTGTTCTTTCCATGAGTCTCACTGGACTGAACTCTACCCTCTGGAATTTTATGATTGTGTCATGAAATGAGACCACCCTCATATTATTTTTTGCATAGTGCACTAAGAATTCCTTCCTAGCATTCCAAGGAAACATTTATTTGCTTATTGGGCATGTAATTCTCCCTGTTGCCTCCATTAGAGGCAGCTGGGACATTCTGGTTTGAAGGCATTTTCAGCCCATCTCATGTCTGAGAAATCTGCAAATTTGCTTTCAGTCACACATACAGCAACGTCTCCAGAGTGAGAGGGAAGCAGAGGCTTGGAGACCTATTTCATTTAATGAAGACCATATCAGATATTTTCATGAGTAATTATATATGCTGGAATTAGGGTTGGTCTCTCATGTAATCTCTTCCCCTTTAACAAAAAAGCACCATGGAATTTTAAATCCCTAGATTGTCAAACACTGCAGTAATATTCTTGCCAATGAGTTTACTGTCATAAGCATTTGAAGAGAAAGTCCATTTTAAAAGAATATTCATGAAAAACACTTTCTGAATACGTAATTGGGAGAAATGTCACAGCAATTGTTAGAGTCGCACTCACTAATTAGAGAAAGTACAAAATACCATGTGATTTATGTGTTCCATCAAAACTAAACTAGGATTTCTGATATTGTATATTCACAATGAATTTTGCTTGTGTTCAGTATACAGACCATGCTTCAGTTGCAGAAATCACTCACTGAATCATCAGGATGGAACAGATGCAAGAAAATTGTGATCTTCTTGATGAGAAACATTAAAAAAAATAAAAAAGAAAAACGCACTGGATCAATTATTCACTGCAAATTACACACTTGGCTACCATGATCATTATAACCCCTTCACATCCTGTTACTCTACACTCCATTATTTCTGCTTACCCCTATGGAGTCTGCCCTTTTACCTTCCTGACACTCCCCCCTTTTCTAGCTGTCAAACAGACTATTTCAATCCCTGTTTAAAGGATTTCTTATTTCTCCTTTGTGTGCTGCCTGTATCCTGCCATCCCTATCTCTCCCCCTTGCAGCTCCATCAGAGTAGTGGCTTTCATGCCTAAAATGGTGGGGGAAATGCTGGTTTAAAGACCATCTGGCTTCTATTCACAGGGACACTATTGAAAACCAAACTGGTTTCTTAAAGCTCCTACTGAAGTGTAGAAAAGTGTTCTTTTTCCCCCCTCTGCTTTTAAACTGAGGTATTTTTTTATATTTTTTTCCCCAAAATCTTCAGACTGGTTCTTGAAACTGCTGCTGTCATGCAGGAGCCCTGTATAGCTTCCCTAATGAATAGCACAAATAATTTTTAACGAATCCTTCCTTTATCAGCAGACCTCAGCACAAGAAAGGATTATGCATGGTGAATTTGATATAGAGGACACAAAGGTACTGGCTTATGGGATAGTTGTTAATTGTTGGGGCTTATTAACAATATTTCTTCAATTTACCATTCAGCTGTCAAGGGTGCCTTTGTCAGTCTTATATAAAGAATCTAAATATTATCCCTTCTGTCACTGTGAGTTGTGGCAGTATCACTCTTTCTGTCTAAAATTTAATCAAGAAATTCAAGTGAATTGGCCAAAGCTGGGCAGGAAGAAAATCTAGGATCAAGGAAAAAAACAAAAAGTCTTGCAATCTCTTCCAGCATTTTAGCATCTGATGTCTTGTCTTTATCAAGCACATAAGAGCTTGCTCTACTGCAGTACTCTAGCTTTTGTAATATCTTGAGCTGCTTCATAGTTTAAGGCATAAATTTGCTTTTTAATAATTCCTGTCACTGGAGAGGAGGTGGAGGCAAAGGCATGTTAAAATGTTTTTGTTGACCCCTGAAAAAACATTAACTTTCACACCGACAGCTTCTGCCTATTTACCAGTAAAGTAAATCTATACAAATTCCACCTATAACTTGAATCCAGACTTGGGCCTATTCCATCAAAAGTTGTTATACACTTGGGCTTTCATATGGTCTGTGGTGGAGCCTGAAACAGTCATTGTTTTGGGGTTCAACAGTGGTGGAGCATCGAATTCCACCTCCAAACCACATGGGTGCCTTTGGTGTCCAGATCAGACAGACCTAGTTTACAACAGGACCTTCAGAAGCCTCATCCCAGGAAAAAGATTCCATGTGATGATGATCAAAATGGCTTATGCAGGGAATGAAACCAAAGTAATCCTCCTTTGAATGTTACTGCATTTTTTGTTGACCAAGCAGTCAACTCAGGACATACTGAAAGTATTTAATCCAGGTTTGCTTGGATATGCTTTGTGGTGCTGTGAGATTGCATAACCAGCTCCCTCCAAGGAAGTGAGGCACTTCACTCTGAAAAGAGAAGATGCAGCATCGTTGAAATAGAGCCATGAGCTAACAAAATTCAATGGTAAATATGGCAGTGATTTAACAAGATTCAGCGGCGAGGTACACTTGGTTATTTATTGGATAGAGAACAGGGTCACACAAAATTGTCAGGGAGATCCTCCTATTGAGCCATGAGGTTCAGAAAAGGACCTTCTCAGAGAAGAGTCTGGGTGCACCTGCACTGCTAGTCCTAGACTTGGTCAAAAGTTTGCTTCTAAGTGTTCATTTGTGCATAGCTGATGCTTTATAGCCCTTGCCTCAGATTTCAAAATTTAGCATGACATTAATCACCTACCAAGAATCAGTGGCAACGAGGAGTCTCAGCCTCTCAAGGGGAGAGCTCACTGCAGTGCTGGAGAACTCAGTGGCTCTCAGGCTGCCCACTATTTATGGAGTAAGATGATGGAATCATGTTTGCATAACAGCATGGTGTCTGGATCGCTGTTCCAGACAGCTTTTGGCTACCACATTGCCATCCATCCCCTAATATCCAGCTGGCAGTCTGACTGCAGTTATCACTGCCCCCCCATAGGTAGTTAGGATTCAAGGGGTTGGAGGGAGTACACTCTCACACCACCCTCAAGCTTAAAAAGGTGGAATAATTTGTGATTTTTATTTATCCAATATTCTCATTCCGGGTGCTCAGACTGGGTTATTGCTGTAAAGGAAACATGTCTGAATTTAGGCTATGGAAAGAGAAACTGTTGTGATCCTGCATGGAAATAGTGGGAGGAGAAGTAGGTAATAGCATCCCTACAGCAGGAGAACAGCAAGAACCTTACTTTGGATTTTCCTTTATTTGAAGTTGAGCTTATTATAACTAGGACTTAGTCTGATTTCATTGGCTTCAGACAGAAAAAAGTGTCTGTTCCCTCTGTCTAACCTATTCTAACCCACTAATACAGCCAAATGTGTCTTCCCACCTGAAAGCAATAGAAAAAATAGGACTTCCATTTATGCATTAAATAGACATTGTGCATGATGTGTAGTTCCTTAATTTTAATAGAAAATGTAAAACAAACAAACATATCATATACATACTTTCCAGAAATTGGTTCAGTAAAGCACGTGAGAGCATGTCTAGTTTTACCATAAGAGTAATTTTAAAATCACTGTAGGATGGTTGTCCAGAATGATGGCCTCATACCTCGAGGTTTTTTTTTTTTTTTATATCTCTGAAAGAATTCTACAGAAACCATTAATTCTTAACCAAAAATTTTGGAGAATTAAGATGTTCTATAATCTTTTGTGATTTCTGGTTTTTTGCTTGTATAAGAGAGTATCATTGTGAAACAACCTTATTTTCAGACAACTCTAGTGTTTTGAAAAACATTTCTCCAAACTTTTTCCTATTGATTAACCTTTCTTATCTGATAAACAAGGTACTCAAAACCTCCATTAACTGATTTTAAAGTTTTGAACTGATCCCACTTCCAGAATTTGCCATTAAATTGAAAGCCTTGGTGTCTGAGCAATGTGAGAAATATCTAAAGTACTCCACCTAAAATGTCTACAAGAAAAACAGTTTTGGATAAACCTCATAGTAATACCCAGAAAAATCCTCTGAATCTGTCACGTGGCACAAAGGTAAATACCAAATACAGCATTTTGTACTCATCCCTGTAGTGCAAGTTTCGACCATGAAGCTCATCCAATACAGAGACAGAAGAGGAACTTCCTTTACTCAGTCCAAAGGCAAAAAATATGAGCTGATTCAAAGGGTAACATAGCAAGACCCCTAAAGAGAAGCAAAAAACCAAAAGTTGGATACAATTTTCTTTGTTCTTCACCTCCTACTGCCCTGCAAATTCAGAA